>NW_015162496.1:495526-521005 GCF_001447785.1 Gekko japonicus
AAGAATTTACAAGCATTTGCTGCTACCGAGTGGAAAAATACATTGGCCACAAAGCCAGAGGTGCTTGCCAAGCGCAATGATTCACTCTTGACTCATAAATAATAGTTCCCCAATGACCAGAGGCTGGAAGAGCACTTGTCTCTTGCCAAATATGTATTAGAAAATAGAGCTAAATCATTAGCTGGGAGCTCTCTTACTGGAAAGCCGAAACCACATCGCTTGAGGAAAGGTCATAAGCTATTTCCACAAGAATTTAGACAAAACATTATTGCGTTTTAAAACTTTCATCTTCAGGGTGCCCATGTGCACATGCACGGAACGTACACACACATTGACAGAAAGAGCGAGAGAAAGCAAACAGATCATTCATTGGCCAGTAAGTGTGTGTGATCCAATTTGTCTCTAGTGTGTCCCAGGGCACCCAGAAAGGGAAAATTAAGAACACCGCAAGTAACTTTCAAAATACCTGAAAGAAACTTCAATTCATCATCTCTCCCCGTCCAGAACTCTCCCGCTTTACACCTCCTCTTAAGCTAATTGCTCATGACAGACCGAGGGCAGGATATAGTATACTCATTGGAGCAAAGGCCTGAGGCAGTTGGAAATTCACGGGAGGCCTGGGTCAAGCCTGTCTGCTTATTAGGCCCCAATTAAATCGGAGTTCAATCTGGACCCGCCGGTGGAGCTCCTGACCAATGCTCCCTCTAAGCTGCGGAGTCCTGTGAGCAAAAATTCCACTTTGTGAGCTACTGGCATTCACGTTGTGAGCGAGTGATTTGGCTGCTGCATAAATTAGTCTGCTCTGGAGCCCCATCCTTCCTGAGCTGAGACGAAAACGTGTGAGCCGGAGGCTAAAAAAATGTGAGGTAGCTCACACTGACTCAGCTTAGAAGGAACACTGCTCCTGATGGCACCTGGGTTCAGGCCACTGTGTGACACAGAGTTTTGAACCACTGGCCTGATCCAACATGGCTTCTCTCTTACGTTCTTATGAGTTTATAAAAATCAAACGTATGCATGAGAGATATTTAACAATCGCTTAAACTTGGGGGCGGGGGAGGAAATTGTCGTACGTCCAACATCCGCGTTAGGTTGGGCTGCAGCATGGAGCATCTTAAAGACTAACAGACTTATTGTTACATAGGGTTGCGGCTGCCAGGTCTGGGTTGGAAAATTCCTGGCGATTTGGGAGGGTGGATCTGGGAGAGGGCGGGGTTTGGGGAGGGGAGGGGCCTCAGCATGGCACAAGGCCATAGAGAGTCCACCCTTCAAAGCAGCCCTTTTCTCCAGGGGAGCTGATCTCTGTCGCCTGGAGATCAGTTGTAAAAGCGGGAGATCCCCAGGCCCCACCTGGAGGCTGGCAACCCTATCGTTACAGGAAGGTTTGTAGGCTAGAATTAGGGTTGCGAACCTCCAGTCGTGACAGCTCCTCCCCTGCCACAAATTTTGTGAGTCTTGAAGGTACTCCTGGGCTCCTACTCTTTTCTGCTCCTAAAAAGGTAAAGGTTCCTCCTTGCTCGAAAGCCAGTCGAATCCGACTCTAGGGTTGCGGTGCTCATCTCCGTTTCCAAGCCGAAGAGCCAGCGCTGTCCGAAGATGTTTCCATGGTCATGTGGCCGGCATGACTAAACACCAAGGCGGACGGAACGCTGTCACCTTCCCACCGAAGTGATACCTATTTAACTACTTGCTTTTGAACTGCTAGGCTGCTCCTACAGGCAGACTAATACGGCCGCCCATCTACATAGAATCATATAGAATCATCGAATGTTAGAGTTGGAAGGGACCTTGCAGGTCATCTAGTCCAATCCCCAGCACTCTGCAGGGGCATCGCCGAAAGGCAGCCCTACAACACACCCGAGAGACGGTCGTCCAGCCTCTGCTTGGAAAGGTCCAGCGAAGGAGCCTCCACCACCTCCCGAGGCAGACTGTTCCACATAGATATTGGGTGTTGTAAATAAGAAGCGGGAGACTGACCGGTTATGAATGTGCACAGAGAGTTTATATAGTTATAAAGGTGAATATATACAGAGATATATACAGGTTATTGAACAGCATGTCATGCCTTAGTCTATGAGAACTGAGTCCCCATCCAGCTTACTAAGCTGATAGCTATTATGCTAAACCCCAGCCAGGCTCTAACAGGGTGATGTAATCACCAGCTCTAACAAGCCCTGAAAGAGCAACACCTGCTAGAAAACAACTGGCTGTAATTACATCATTACCAGCATGACAGCTAGTTCTGACAAACAGATCAAACTGATCTATAGTAACTGCTTGCTACCTCTATCACTCTGACATATATCTCAATAATAGAAACAGGCCTGTAATTTAGGGGTGCCAAGTCCCCCCGGCCACCGACGGGGGATGGGGGAGCAGGGTTGCCAGATTCAGTAGGGTTGCCAGATCAAGATTGGGAATCTCCTGGAGATCTGGCAGTGGAGACGGGAGAGGACGGGGACCTCAACTGAGTACAATCCCCTGGAGTCCACCCACCAAAGCATCCATTTTCTCGGGGGAAACTGATCTCTGTCGTCTGAAGATGATCTTTCCCATAAAGCTCAGGGGCCCTTGATGGGAAGCGGACTCCCTTGTGTTGAGGCTGTCAGCCTACGAAATACTTTATTGGTAGGCCGTGTAGATCCACAGTGCCTTAAATTAATCTAAAACTCAGCAGCAAAGAGAGGTGCGGGCTGGGCTGGGCATGCCGCTTTTCCTCCGGCGAAAAATATACAAGATGGTGGAGCGGTGATTGATCGAGGCGCACCCTCACTGGCCTTTTAAAAAGTATTTTATAATTTATGAAAAGAGAAAGAAAGAAAAGAGGCAAACGCGTGTCCTGCAAAGAGAGAAATTTCACAGTGGTTTGAGGAGTACATCTGGTCAGGCTTCGTCTGGTAATATGTTAATTTAGCCAGATACTCTCCCCGGGTTTTATTGGGCCACATTTGCTCCCACCCCCCTCCAAAACAGGCACAGTGTTGAAGCTGGTGTGACTTTCCCACCTCAAGACCAAAGTGCAAACTTCATGGAATAAAATGTAATTGCTGCTTTTGGAAACGACAGGAAGGCTCATAAAACCTGCAGAAGGACTTCTCCTCTGGCCAGCTGCAGGTTTCTCTCCTTGGGTCTGCAAGAGTTTTCACAGGAGTTTGGGAAGGGGGGGGCGGGGGCTGGGAGGAGGCAGTGTGGCCCTTGTTTTCTGGCCCTGGGGTGGGGTGGGGGAGCGGCAGAACCTTCCCAGCCTTTTCCTTACTGTTTTATCGTCCTCTGCCCTCATAAAGCAAACTCCTCTTAAGCTCATGATCCAAGGCTTGGTCCAGGGGCAGAAAATAACGTTGCCAGGTCCTCCTTGGCCACCATAAGAACATCAGAGAAGCCAATGTTGGATCAGGCCAGTGGCCCATCCAATCCAACACTCTGTGTCACACAGGGGCCAAAAAGACCCGGTGCCATCAGGAGGTCCAGCAGTGGGGCCAGGACACGAGACGCCCTCCCACAGTTCCCCCCCCCCAAGCACCAGTTTGGTGTAGAGAGCCAGTTTGGTGCAGTGGTTAAGTGTGAGGACTCTAATCTGGGAGAACCGGGTTTGATTCCCCACTCCTCCACTTGCGCCTGCTGGATGACCGTGGGCAAGCCGTAGTTCTGATAAGAGCTGTCCTTGAAAAAGAGCAGTTTCTGTCAGAGCTTGCTCAGGCCCACCTACCTCATAGGGTGTCTGTTGTGGGGAGGGGAACGGAAAGGAGTTTGTAAGCCACAGACTCCTTCAGGTAGTGAAGTGTGGGGTATGTCCAATCTCTTCTTCTTCTTCTCTTCTTCACCAAGAATACAGAGCATCCCTTGCACCAGCCTGAGAATCCCTATTTATATCCCGTGTGGCTAATAGCCACTGATGGACCTCTGCTCCATATGTTTATCCAATTCCCTCTTGAAGCCGTCCATGCTTGTAGCCGCCACCACCTCCTGTGGCAGTGAATTCCACGTGTTAATCACTCTTTGGGTGAAGAAGTACTTCCTTTTATCCGTTCTCTACCCGCTCTATCCCATGCATAATCTTATAAACCTCGATCATGTCACCCCTCAGCCATCGTTTCTCCAAGCTAAAGATGTTGCGCAGAGCGTGAGTAGCGGTCCACACCCAGTCTAAGCCAACTCAGCACCTTAGCAGACTTTCCAGCCTCCCAGCTCTTAGCAGTTCTTTGCTGTTCTGCCCCTCTATAGTAACCACACTGCACAGTCCAGTGGTACACTATATACAAGGGTTTATTCACAGAATTTACAGACAAAGTGCTTCGCCAGACGCTTGTTACCTCCGAAGAGAACGTACATGGCTTCTGTACAGACATATATACACAGCAGCACCAATCAGCAACAAGCTGAGTCATGGTGACTCCACACTGTCCAGTGCCAGCCATAACCGGTCAGAACAGGCTTATCTGTCCACCTGCTGACAGGTAGCTGTCACTGAACTGTCAGCTAGATCATAGTGATCTTCCTGCTGTCAGATTAACATACAACAAAAGAGCCCCAAGCGCTTTAACCTGTCTTCATAGGGAAAGTGTTCCCCTACCAGTGAGGCAGGACTGCTAGTTGCCGGTTGGGAAACTCTTGGAGATTTGGGGGTGGAGCCTGAGATGGACAGGAACCTCAGCGGGGTATGACGCCGTAGAGTCCGCCCTCCAAAGCATCCCTTCTCTCCAGGGGAAATGGTCTCTGTAGTCTGGAGATGAGCTGTAATTCCAGGAGATCTCCAGCCCCCATCTGGAGGCTGGCATCCTAGCAGAAACTGACGGCCATGTTAGACCCCTGGGAGTCTGGCTGTGATGACGCCCACCCACCTGCGACCCGGAGACTGGCTTACCACATGTAATGCCCAAGTTGCATGTGTCCATCGACATAACATACTGAGCCCTGGACTGTGGTAAGGATCCCAGTAATCTTTGGGGGGTTACTCAAAACATAGACCTGATTCGGGGTACTGAACTGCTCCCTCTGGGCCAGCACTTCTTTGGAGAGAAGAGCAAAGGTTGCCAGCTCTCAGCTGGGAAATGCCTTGAGATTTTGCAGGCGGAGGGATCTCGGCAGGGCAGAATGCCGTAGAGCTGGGGTGTCAAGCATGTGTCTCGGGGGCCAGATCAGGCCCCCGGAGGGCTTCTCTCAGGCCCGCAGTGGAACTGGCCCATCTCCTGCTTTCAGCTCTGCTGCTGCTGATGCGCCATAGCTTGCTTCGCCAGACTCTCTTAATCGCTCAGCCATTTCATGTTTTAACCTGAAAAGTACCCAGACTTACTAGTGATTTCAGCTCTCATACTTTATTTCCAGTGTAAAAAGGTAAAGGTCTCCCTTTCTCGAAAGCCAGTCGAATCCGACTCTTGGGTTGCGGTGCTCATCTCCGTTTCAAAGCCGAAGAGCCAGCGCTGTCCGAAGACGTTTCCATGGTCATGTGGCCGGCATGACTAAACACCAAGGCGCACGGAACGCTGTTACCTTCCCACCGAAGTGGTACTTATTTATCTACTTGCAATTTCTTGCTTTCGAACTGCTAGGTTGGCAGGAGTTGGAACTAGAGACGGGAGCTCACTCCGTCATGCGGCACACCCGAGTCTCGAACTGCTGAACTACCGACCTTCCACAGCCTGCAGTTCAGCGTCTTAACCAATTGAGCCACCGCAGCTCCATTTCCAGTGTAGAACAAGACAAAAACTACCGGCTTGGAGGCTGGTTTTTAAAGGCAAACAACCCCCACACCAAACACACCCCTACACCAGTAATAATTTACAGTGGCCAAGAGTTCCATAGGCTCTCGGCTTAGAGCCTAGTCCTCCGATAGGCGCGGGCGAGGATCCGCTTGGCCCATTGTTCTTGAGAGCGAAGCTCGGCCGCTTCGCATGACCGCGTGGCGACCTAGCCACACACGCGGTCGGAGCTGGATACATTACATAGCCTGGGTCCCAGACTCAGAACTCTGAGCGTGAGATTTCTGTGGTGAATGTCAGTAAATCAAAAGTAGGTTTGCAGCTTACAGAGCTAATGTTTTAAGCATGTTTTTATTTTAAGTTAAAAAAAAAACCTCTGTGTTTGTGTCCTTTAGAAAGTTTATATCTCCGCTACCTGGCGTTACATCTTATGACACACCCGGCCCGGCCCAACAAGGTCTGACAAGGAAACTTAATAACAAGGAAGATCAAGCATTTATTGAAGAATGGATTGATTTCAAAGAATATATAGAGACTAATTGGGATGTAAAAAATAATTTGCTTTGCTTTGATAGTTATTAAGAGCAGAATATAGTAAATGGAAAAGATGGTTATAATGTTATATTGTTACCTGAAAATTTGATAATGAGGAGGTTATAAATGACAGTAATATAAGAACTGTTTTGTGCGAGAGGGTGGGAGCATTGTGGGAGGCCAAGAGAGGGGGGGGGTAGGAGAATCGAGAAAAGGATATATGTGGAAAGAAAAGTTGTACTGTTGAGTATGAAGATATATCCGAACAATAAAATTTGTTTTTTTTTTTTTTAAAAAGGTCTCATTTATGTCCGATCCGGCCCTCATAACAAATGAGATCGACACCCCTGCCATAGAGATAGGGTTGCCAAGTCTGGGTTGGGAAATACCTGGAGACTTTGGGGGTTGAGCCAGGAGAGGGCGTGGCTTGGGGAGGGGAGGGGCCTCAGCACAGTACAATGCCACAGAGTCCACCCTTCAAAGCAGCCATTTTCTCCAGGGGAGCTGATCTCTGTCGGCTGGGGATCAGTTGTAAAAGCGGGAGATCCCCAGGCCCCACCAGGAGGCTGGCAGCCCTACATAGAGACACCCCCCCCCCATCCAAAGCAGCCATTTTCTCCGGAGGAGCATATCTTGGTAGGCTGGAGATCCTTTTTGTGGGGTGAGGGCTAGGATCTCTACCGAGACGGCCGGCTCCAGTTCCTGCCCCTGCCTGGGTCTCCCAGCAGCCCAGTCGGCGACCATCCCACTCCGTGGTTGGAAAGGGCAACGCGTGCAGGCGGGGGAGATGCTTTCGTTGCTTACGTCCGCCTCTCATTTGTGGTTCGAAGATAAACGGCGGTTTATTCTGGGACCGAAATGACCTCACCCCACGGCGGAGCCATTTGGGAGCCTGCCCCGTTCCCCCTTCCGAGCGGTCCGGGGACGGAGAAGCAGAATGGTGGTTGCTTGAACAGAAGTTGACGTCTTGAACTCCCTGAGTGGCCTTTAAAAAACGAGCGGAGAATGCCCAGACCCGAGGGCTGGAAGCGTAACAAAGAGAAGGGCCAGGCCCGGGGAGTCTGCCCTGGGGATACCCTCCTCTTGTAAAATAGGATATGGCCATTAGCTGACGTGGAAAACTCCAGATGCTCGGCTGGGTCTCTCGCCAGATCCACGTTGGTTAGGAGCACGGCAACAGCTTCTTTGCTTTCAGGAATAATCGCCGGGGCTGTTAAGACTCTCGTAAAGCTCGCCTGCGCGGAAGGCCTCCCCAACTTTGAAGTGGATGGGGAGGTCAGACGGAAAGGGTTTTTAAGAAATCCCGTCAGAAGTGAGGAGGGGGGCAGGCGTGCCAACCTCCAGGGGGCACCTGGAGATCTCCGGCTGTCCCAGCTGAGCTCCAGAAGACCCAGGCCAGCACTCCTGGAGAACTGTCTCTGCCTGACAGAGAGCTTCCAGCCCAGCTGTTCCCGGTGTAACAGGCCGGATTCACCCCCCTGGCCAGAGTAACCCCGGGGTTACTCTGGCCTAGCCTAGAATAACCCCGGATAACTCTCCCAGCTGTCTGGTCTTTCCAGGCATGTCTTAGGCCGGACAGAGCTGGGCAGGCCTGATCTGGCCCCTGAGGCCTGCTGGTGCTGGGGATAAGAAGTAATTTAAAAGGGAGACAGGACAGCAGCCCCAGAAAGCAGGCCTGGGTGGTTAATCTGGCCTGGGTGGTTAATCTGGGCCGGCCAGAGTAACCCCTCCGGGGTTATTCTAGGCTAGGCCAGAGTAACCCCGGGGTTACTCTGGCCGGGGGATGAATCCGGCCTGTTACACCGGTCCCTCCGCAGTTACGGTGCCTTCTCCCCACACTGCAGCTGCAACTCAGAGCTTCTTAGAACATTGTTCTCTCCTCCTCCAGTATCTTGCAACAGCAACCCTGTGAGGTCGGCCAGGCCGAGGGTTTGTGATGGGCCCAAGGTCGCCCAGCGAGCTTCCATGGTAGGGACTCGAACCCAGTCCCCAGTGCACCACTCTGCCTATTAGTAAAGTAAAGGTAAAGGTTTACTGTCCAAAGACGTTTCCATGGTCATGTGGCCGGCATGACTAGACACCGAGGCACACAGAATGCTTCCTTCCCACTGATGTGGTACCTATTTATCTACTTGCAATTTCTTGCTTTCGAACTGCTAGGTTGGCAGGAGCTGGAACCAGAGGCGGGAGCTCACTCCGTCATGCAGCACACTCGGGTCTCGAACTGCTGAACTACCAACCTTCTGGTCTGCAGCTCAGCATCTTAACCACTTGAGCCACTGCAGCCACTTACTCCACCCATTACACCACACTGTCTCTGGGCAATGCTTTACTGAGAGGGGCCGCCAGATGCGCCAGCTGTGTCGCCAGAGCATCCATCGTGAGCCTGCTTCTCTGAGGGCCACCTGGGTGACTGCCACCTGGGGTTGCCAACCTGAGGCTGGGAAATTCCTGAAGATTTTGGGGGGCGGAGCCTGGGGAGGGGAGGGGCCTCAGTGAGGGTGCAGTGCCGTAGAGCCCTCCCTCCAAAGCTGCCATTTCCTCCAAGGGAACAGATCTCTGTTGTAGTCTGGAGATGAGCTGTAATTCCAGGGGAGCTCCAGGTCCCACCTGGAGCCTGGCATCCCTACATGCCACCTAACTAGGGTTGCCAAATCCTTTTAACTCACCAGCGGGGGAGGCTCCGTCCCGGCCGGGAGTTCGTCATTTGTCCTTGCGCACGCGCGCCGCTGCGACGTCACCAGAAGTGACGTCAGACGTCGCTGACGTTGGGGGCGTGGCCGAGCTTGTCGGGGGGGAAACATATGGTTTCCCCCCCGACGAGCTCAGCCACGCCCCCAATGTCAGCGACGTGACTGCGTCACCTCCGCTGACGCAGCTTCGGGGGCGGGGTTTCCCCTGGGCCCGGATTCCTCCGGGGCGGAACTCGGGGGCTCCGAAGCGGGGGGTTCCCCGCCCCCCGGGCACATTTGGGAACCCTACACCTAACTGTCTGCCTAAGGACTTTCCTGTCAGGTTCCACAGCCAACAACTGAGTACACGCTTATCAGAAAGGTTATACTTTATTGCAGAGCTATTGAGGCGGTAACAAAGTCACTGTTAAGACTGGCAACGTTCCTACAAGCATAATGGGATACAGGGTATTCATATGCACCCCCCCTTTCTATAGGCCAATTAGTCTGGCTCCCGCACGCGGGAGACGGGGTCCCAGGCCGTTAGAGGCAGCAGCTGGGAACCAAAAGCGCTCCCACTGTTCCAGGCATCCCAGACACTACACCAGCAACCTGCAAGGTCATTGATAAGAAAGCTGCACAGAAGCAAAAGTAAAGAAGCAGCATTTGGCCCACAGATCAAGAGAATGGATCCCCCCCCTCCAACATGGCAGCATAGCTGACATTTCCTTCCCCTGGGCCTGAGTACCCATCATACCATTTCCTTTAATTAAAAATGTCATGGCTAAGCACTCTCTGCCCACCCTGCCCAACTCACCCTGGGTCAGAGGTCACGGCTTCCTGGTAAATTTACCCCGGTTGGCACCTAACTCTAGAAATCATTGGCCGCCTGTGAAGTTGCCAGCCTCCAGGTGGGGCCTGGAGATTCCCCAGAATTACAGTGAGCCCGAGCCGCAGGGTAAAACGCAAAGTGGCTGGGTGTTGCGAGCTCCCCCCTGCCCCCGACCCACCATGGAAGGGGCTGAGAAAGACAAGATGAACTAAAACCCTCCCCCACCCGCGGAAGCGAGGCCATGTGGATGGCAGGACCAGGCCAAGCAAGGCCCAGTAAGCCGGAGACGCTCGTGCAGCAGCGGCTGTCTCCAACCAAGGCTGCCCAGCAGAGGCTAATCTGTGCCTCCCCCCACATGCAAACTCCAGTCCCTGTGGCCATCCAGGACAGCATCCCCAGAGCTGCAGGCCGAGCGGAGAGGCCTGCGACCTCACCTTGGGACCTTGAGCTGGCATGAAGAAGAGGAGGAGATTGGATTTACACCCCGCCCTTCACTCGGTGTCTCAGAGTGGCTTACAAACTCCTTTCCCTTCCCCTCCCCACAACAGACACCCTGTGAGATAGACAGGGCTGAGAGAGCTCTTTCAAGGACTGCTCTTGAGAGAACAGCTCTGACAGAACTACAGCTTACCCAAGGTCATCCAGCAGCTGTGAGTGGAGGAGTGGGGAATCAAACCCGGCTCTCCCAGATTAGATTAGGGTTGCCATCCTCCCTGGGAAGAAGAAGAGGAGGAGGAGGAGGAGGAGGAGGAGGAGGAGATTGGATTTCTACAAACTCCTTTCCCTCCCCCTCTCCACAACAGACACCCTGTGAGGTAGGCGGGGCTGAGAGAGCTCCCACAGAAACAGCTCTTTTTCAAGAACAGCTCTTATCAGAGCTAGGCTTGCCCAAGGTCATCCAGCAGGTGCAAGTGGAGGAGTGGGGAATCGAACCCGGTTCTCCCAGATTAGAATCTGTGCACTTAACCACCACACCAAACAGCTTGACTGCTGCAGATGAGGTTGTTCTGCCGTGCTGAAGCCAGGATCAGAGTGGCTCCACCCACTCCCCCCCCAGCAGCCTTCTGTTCCCTCCATCGCACCAGCTGCTTGTGGGCGCAATAAGAGCCCTGGAGAGGCCATTTCCGCCCCCCCGGGTCTTATGCTTGACACCCCTGCTCTAAGGTCTTATGCCCTCCTGAATCCCTCCCCCCCCCCACAAACCCCGACTTCCCCAGGCTCCAGAAATTTCCCAACCAGGAGTTGGTTCCCCTACAGCCCGGTGGCAACAGTGGAAGCCATTGTGGGGAGTCTTCCCTTGGAGCTCCAAATGGTAGCTCAGATTAAGTGTGGAACAACAGAGAGATGAAAACTGTGGGCTAGAACAACTCGGGAAGAAGCCAGAGGGGGAGGCAGCGAAAGGCGGCAGATCTGCCTTGTACCAAGAGGGAGCCCCCGAGGCCTGAGTGGAGAAGCTTTTTATAGAAAGCAGCCGGGCCAAGATAAGCTACCCAAGTTATATTTGTGCAGCATATTTCAGGTAATAAGACACCCCAGAGTGTATTATAACATGTTGGGATAACCCCGTGCTCTTTGCGGTTGCGAGGCAGAGCGGGAGAAGCAGCTGATGAAACAGCGTCATGAGCCTTGGCGGGACTGAGAGAGAGCCTCAGTCTCCCCCACCCGGGTCCCAGGGTTCCTCCTGGGCGCCTCTTCTCCAAAGAAACGTTTCCTGGAATGCAGGATGAGAGGAGTTGGGTTGTCCGCGGCCACCCTGTGGGGCCCGTCCGCGAACCATCCAGCCCTGAGCCGATCCTTCCCGTAGCCTTCCAAGAACTCAATGAACCCTGTGAGTTCACTTAGCGTTTTTAAGAACTGCAATCTTTTTGCCTTGTCCTGGGGGCGCTTCCAAGAGGCAAGCTGAATGGGTTTTCCGGTCTATGGCAGTGCGCTGAGCAGTCACACCTCCCAGTCCTCCCAGGGGTGAAGCTGCGCTCTGGCCGAAGGAGGGGGTGCGCAGGATCGTCCCCCCCCCCCCCAGAGACCCGGCTGAAGGGACTCTGGCCATGGGACTCTCGAGGGGTTGCCTCTTCACCGGCGCGATGCCGGGGAATTGAGGTGCCTCTCCGTCCTGAAGGTTCTTTGTGCTATGAGACCGAATGGAACCAAGCGATGCTGACCAGGGCAAGCGCAGGAGATCAAGCGAAAGAAACAGAGCTTAAACGAGGTCTGAGGGCCAACTATGAATGTGAGTTCAATCTAAGCGTTTAAATAAAAGGAAAAGAAAGCTCCACAAACCCCCCACGGAACAGAAAGTGAGGCAAGTGGGGGAGGGACGCCTCCCAAACGCACGTACTTAAAAGCGAATTGGAGGGGGGGGAGTGGAAGAAAAAGCGAATAAAACTGTTAAGAAAGACTTACCAAGGCGAGTTCGAGCGTACAAGCACATATTCAGAGACTTTTAAAATATCGGTTAAAGTAAACAATCCACAAAGATGGCGGGGAAGAGGACGGAGAAAGAGAAACTTTTAAAAGCGAAAGGGACTGAGAGCCCAAGACTGGAAGCAACCAGCGAGCTGGCAAAGACATTGGCGGAATCCATGCGCCCTCTGCTGGACCAGATGAATAATCTCAAGCAGCAGTTGTCAATAATGAATCAATGCATCACCACCCAGAAAAATCAGTTGAGTGAGACACTTAAAATGATGAATCAAACAGCTGAGAAGGTGAAAGAAGTGGACGCCACTGCTGAAAAGGTGAAGAAGAAAGTACAAAAGCTGGAAAAGAAGCAAATTTCCACAGAAGATCAGCTGTTACAACTACAAATGGAAAAAGCTAATTTGATTCTTCGCTTTCAGGGCCTTCCAGAGACTAAAGGAGAGAATCTGAAGGAGAAGATGAGGGAATTATTGGCCCCAATGACAGAGAGGAAGACGGAATCTTTGCTGAGCGATATGGATGTGGCCTACAGGTCATATTCAGCATATATAAAGAAAAACAATCTGCCAGGGGAAATAGTGATAAGATTCTCGAAGAGATGTGTGAGGGATGCAATCTTGAAAGTGGCATCTGGAGCTCCTTTGAAAGTTGGAGATAATGCTATCAGAATCCTAAAAGACATTTCATTTGAAATAAGACAAAGGAGAAAGAAGTTCAAAGATTTAATTCTTTTTCTCCAGACAAACGCAATTGGATACAGATGGCTAACACCAGAAGGCATGATTTTCAAAATCAAGGATAAAAAGGAACAGATTGACTCTGTTCAGAAAGCAGAGAAATTTTTGAGAGTCCAGATGGGAGAGCCAGAGGAGGAAGAAAAAGAAGGGATGGACAGTAAGTCCAGAGGCAAACTGGACTCGGGGTCTTCCAGAGAGGACTCTCTATCAGAAAAAGGGGCAGCCGCCCCTAAAAGTCCTTATAAACTGCGGAAGAGACTGGGCAAGGGGAAATGAAGGCTGAAGGACTCTGAATTGTGCCTTTGAAAAAAAACGTTTTTTTTTCTTTGATACTAGATGCTTAGGGGTCTTTCGGGTTAACAGTGATAGTTAAGATATGAAAAAGATAATACTATAGTTGAATCAGTTCATAATGGGATTAGCGTGATTGAGAGATAACGCAAAAAAGAGGCAAGCTGAATGAATATTCAAGGACGTCGTTTCAGAAGGGAGCCATGCTGGTGTGCAGCATAACAAACAGCAGGATTCCAGTCCAGTAAGACTTTCGAGACCATAAGAGTTTCGAGGCGTGAGCTTTTGAGAGCCAAGAGGTATCTGCCAAAGAGAGAGAGGCAAGCTGAATGAATATTCAAGGACGTCGTTTCAGAAGGGAGCCATGCTGGTGTGCAGCATAACAAACAGCAGGATTCCAGTCCAGTAAGACTTTCGAGACCATAAGAGTTTCGAGGCGTGAGCTTTTGAGAGCCAAGAGGTATCTGCCAAAGAGAGCTTTGACTCTCGGATGTTCATACCCCGAAAATCTTGGTGGGCTCAAAGAAGACGAATAGAATAGAATAGAATGTTAGAGTTGGAAGAGACCTTGCAGGTCATCTAATCCAACCCCCTGCACTCTGCAGGAGCACAGCCGAAAGATAGCCCTACATACCTACAACATACTCTCTCTCTGTCTCTCTCTCTCTCATAGAATCATTGTAACTATATGAACTTATGTTTGTATTTCTGTATTCGGGGTGTGTTGTTTGTTTGTGTTGTTTTGTTCTGCATCTCATGCTTGCCTAGAAATAGGCTGGCCTGGGCCTGCCGTTGCACATACGGACCATGTGCGTCCCTGGAATGTATCCCATGACTCTTTGGGATGGAGAAGACACCACGCCATTGCACCCACTTGGAGAGCTGTGGAAAATCCCCAGCGAACCCCGGCATTCTTGGAATGGAAAGAGCAAGTGACCCTACTCCCTTAATCTGGTTTGGAGATCTAAAGACAATAGCGTTTATGGCTTTGGAGCAGGAACCAGATCTGCAAATCAAGAGGTGTCCATGGGAACGGAAGATTCACACCTTGCCAAAAGGCACCTTTGATGTAGAAGTAGGATCTGCATATTGCCACCACCCCCTAGGAGAGCGCCATCCCCTCGTCATCCCCTCGTCACCCCCTCTTCATCCAGTAGTGATAGTTTAGAGGACGGGTTTGATAGTTTATGGCTGGATAGCACATGCCCCAAAAAGAGTTTATTTAAGGAGAAACTCTCCTTTGTCTCTCTGGTTAACCCACCCTCCCCATAGCAGTGCACTAAGGTGCTACAAGTGACTCTACTACTTAAGTTCTCCGGAGTCGCGACCCAGAGAGCTCACACGTGGTTTGGCTGGTCCTACCTGTGTGCCTTGGAGTTCACAAGCTGCTGCATTTCGGCTGCCCAGCGTTCCAAGGAGGAGAGTTCTTCCTCAGCTGGACCTCAGATGAGTATAGCCGTGCCCCATTGTGTCTTCCCCATTTTGATGCTTTTGTTATTTTCTATGCTGTAATTGTTCTGATGTACTATTGTAACTAAGGAGCTTGTATGAATTTGTATGATTCCGATTTTGTATGACTGCAGAAACCTTTAGTAAAGACAACATTTATTTAAGGACTAGCGTGTTGTCTCACTTCCTGGGATATAGCGAGCGTCTCATTCGCCATCCGACCTCTGTATAGACTGGTATAGAACTTACGCACAGCCACAAACACCCAATTTTCCTTGGTAGATAACTTGGATTGGGTCTCCAGGAATTTCCTGGAGAAGTTGGCATAACATCATAGAATGTTAGAGTTGGAAGGGACCTTGCAGGTCATCTAGTCCAACCCCTTGCACTCTGCAGGAGCAGAGCCGAAAGATAGCCTTACATACCTACAACATACCCAAAAGATGGTCATCCAGCCTCCGCTTGAAAACGTCCAGCGAAGGAGCATCCACCACCTCCCGAGGCAGACTGTTCCACTGCTCAACCACTCTTACCATTAGGAAGTTTCTCCTGATATTTAGCTGATAACGACTCCCTTGTAATTTCCACCCATGAGATCTAGTCTTGCCATCTGGAGCAAGAGAGAATAGATCCGCTCCATCTTCTACATGACAGCCCTTCAAATACTTGAAGATTGCAATCATGTCCCCTTTAAGCCTTCTCTTTCCCAGGCTAAACAAAAGAAGCAGAAGCAGAAGAGGAAGAGATTGGATTTATACCCTGCCCTTCACTTGAAGTCTCAGTGTGGCTTACAATCTCCTTCCTTCCCCCTCCCCACTACAGACACCCTGTGAGGTCGGTGGGGCTGAGAGAGCTCTTTCCAGACTGTCCTTGAAAGATCAGCTCTGACAGAACTACGGCTTGCCCAAGGTCATCCAGCAGCTGCAAGTGGAGGAGTGGGGACTCAAACCCGGTTCTCCCAGATTAGAGGTGCCCCTGGAATCGAATCTAGCTGTTCAAGGATGTGCGTGCATGTGTAAAGCACTGTCGAGTCACGGCTGGTTTATGGCATCCCCAGCAAGGGACTTTCAAGGCACCTGAGAAGCAGGAGTGGTTTGCCATTGCCTTCCTCTGCAGTACAAAGTTTGATTCCAGGGGCACCTTTATGATACGTAGCTGAAGAAGTGTGCATGCACAAAAACATATACCGAGAATTAAACTTTGTTGGTGTTCAGGGGTCATTTTGTAGAAAAAGAGGTGCAGGAGCTCATTTGCATGATTCATTTGCATATACCACACCCCCTGACAAAGGGCAGGCATGCAAGCATGCCCAATCTTCTCCAGGTGCCCCACAGGTAGGCCAGGAAGGATAGCAGGGGGGCCCGTCCCTGGGCTCTTTACTGCCAGAGCGCCGTTCCAGTGCGTTCCAGCAGGAAATTACCCGTTGGTGTTAAAGGTGCCACTGGATTCAGACTTTGTTCCTTTGCAGAGTCTTCCTTGGTGTTCTCCTTTCCATGTACTGACCCTGCTTAGCTTCCAAGATTTGAAGAGATCAGGGTATCCCGTGCTGCTTTCCCTGCTTTCAAGGACGCAGCAGCATGGATTTTTCTTGCAGGTTCAGAGGTGGTGTGTCAAATATAATTTTTAAAAACCATGATTAAGAGGCGGTAGATTAACCCAAGAACAAAGCTCACACTTCTAAATATTGGTCTGCAGCTATGTTCTGACCGGCTTTCCATAGCCTGCCATATTTGTCTCAGTTACGCTGATTTAAAGTGAAGCATCGGATTACCGAGCGAAAACAGCCAATGGATAAAAATTAATGATGCCACAAAGTTGAGAAATAATACCCTCGTAATGTGAAGTTCCCTTGCTCACAATGCGGGCGTTTATGAGCATCATGCACAGGAATCCTATTCAAGCTTGTTTCATTTAGTCGACGTTGTTCAGATTCTTTAACAGCATTGTGGCACATGCCAGAGGCCGTTGTTGCATCGTTTTCAGTGAAAAACACATTCCCATCTGTGTCTCCCCCCCCCCCCAGCTAATTGGGATGAAACCCTCAGTGACTGCAGACCTCGCCCTTCCAACAAGAACTTCAGGGTTCTGGCAAATAAAAGGAAGGTTCCACATGCTGAAAGCTTTGCTCATTGAGTGTGCATTGTGGTAACGCAACTGAATTGTGCGGCCGCAGAAACCGCCAGACAAATGCGAGGAACGGCACTTGTTGCTGTTTGGAAGGCTCTGGACTTTTAAGAGCTGTGCATCAGACAGAAATCAATGCATTGTTCATCTCCCCGGTTCACTCTTAAGCGCTGGTATTGAGGCAGGCCTGAGATGACTATGATGCTAAAATTTCGGATGTGCCCCTCCCTGGCAGACCCAGGCTAGCCTGATCTCATCAGATTGCAGAATCGAAACAGGGTCAGCTCTGGTTGGTACATGGATGGGAGACCACGACGGATGTCCGTTTCCTTCCAGAGATCGGTTCCCCAGCAGAAAATGGCTGCTTTGCAGGGTGGGCTCTATGGCATTCTACCCCGCCGAGGACTCTCCCCTCCCCAATCCCCCACTTCCCCAGTCTCCACTCCCCAAGTCTCCAGGAATGTCCCAACCAGTGTTCCCTCTAAGCTGAGTTAGTGTGAGCTAGCTCCTTTTTTTAGCCTCCGGCTCACACATTTGTTCTCTTAGCTCAGGAAGGAGGGCTCCAGAGCAGACTAATTGATGCAGCAGCCAAATCGCTCGCTCACCACTTTGATGCCGGTGGCTCACAAAGTAGCATTTTTGCTCACAGGACTCCACAGCTTAGAGGGAGCATTACCACCAGTGTTCCCTCTAAGCTGAGTAAGTGTGAGCTAGCTCAGTTTTTTAGCCTCCGGCTCACACATTTGTTCTCTTAGCTCAGGAAGGATGGCTCCAGAGCAGACTAATTGATGCAGCAGCCAAATCGCTCGCTCACAACTTTGATGCCAGTGGCTCACAAAGTAGAATGTTTGCTCACAGGACTCTACAGCTTAAGCATTGGTCTCAACCCAGAATTGCCCCCCCCCCCGATGGACCCAGCTGCTTACTTAAACATGTTTACACCCGTCTCTAAAAGAGGCCCCTGACCACTTAACAACAGATGCTTAAAAACATGTAAAACAACAGAAGTAAAAACTAAAAACCAACCACGAAATGTAAGCCATTGACTAGCCGCATTGGAAAATGACCCCGAACTTGCTGTTCTGGCCTGCACCAAAAGCCATCCCCCCTGTTGTGTAACCAGGGAGACCTGCGCACATGGTCAGGCCCACACAAGGCCATGCGGACTGGTGGAGCTTCACATCCAGAGACAATAGAAGTGAAGGATCCAAGGATTAGCCAACCGGCCAGCCCGGATCCTAAATGGAACCAATACGGGGAGCTGTTTGTAAATAAACCTATCAGGGTAGGGTGTGGAGGTGTGGTTAAGAACCAGGGGTCCCGCAAAAGTATCTCAAGTTCTCCTATGCATGAATAAAGTATGAGCCAATATCACTACGCGACGCCTCAGTCTCAGTGCTTTATAACCCCCCACTCCTTTTCTCTCATTCAGGAGAGCAGAACTGGTACGGCTGGAAATGGAGAGGGTGGAGGGAGGGGAGGGGAGGCCACCAACTCCACCCTCCAGAGCAGCCATTTCCTCCAGGGGAACTGATCTCTGTTTGTCTGGAGATCAGCTGTATGTCTAGGAGATCTCCTGGTCCTGCCTGGAGGTTGGCAACCCTGTGCAGTAGGGAGAGAGAGAGAGGCGGGTCTCTCTTGCTCAGGAGTCCCCATGAGTAGTAAAGAACAAAGATAATGGAAAAAATAATAAGAACTAATATCCTGTTTACTCCAGAGATATTGCTATTGAATATATTTCCAAAAGACTTTGATAAGGCAGGTATTTGATAGTTCATATGTCGACAGCTGCAAGGATAGTATATGCTAAACATTGGAAAACAATGGAAATACCAACGAAACAAGAATATGTGAGTAAAATATTTGAAATGGCGGAAAATGACAAACTGACACTTGAGATGAGAGCCGGCACAGAATGGACTTTTCAAAAAACTTGCAAGAGATTCCACGATTGGTATAATGTAAATGCAACTGATAAATAAATGTAGTAATTTGAGAACGCAGAAAAGATAAGCTTAGCAAAATAGATAATGAATTTAGAAATCTAAAAAGCAGAAGAAATGATGAAGTCTCTTGTAATATGTTATATGTTGTGGGGGGTAGTTAGGGGTTGTTTGTAGTATATAATAGAAAAAATAATAAAAGTGTACCCTTGGGTACTTGTAAAAAAAGAAAAGAAACAAGAACAAAAACAAAAAAGAAACAACAACCACGAGCTGAATTTCCCGCAGAATATTCGCAAAGGACATTTCATTTAAAGTGAGATTTTTCTATTATAAGATAATGCTCTAGGCTGGTCCTGCATTGGGCAGGGGGATGGACTAGATCAGGGGTGTAAAACATGTGGCCCGGGGGCCAGATCAGGCCCCCGGAGGGCTTCTATCAGGCCTGCAGTAGAACTGGCTGTCTTCTGAGAGCCAGTTTGGTGCAGTGGTTAAGTGCGCGGACTCTGATCTGGGAGAACCGGGTGTGATTCCCCACTCCTCCACTCGCACCTGCTGGATGACCTTGGGCAAGCCGTAGCTCTGATAAGAGCTGTTCTTGAAAAAAGAGCCGTTTCTGTCAGAGCTCTCTCAGTCCCCCCCCACCTCACAGGGTGTCTGTTGTGGGGAGGGGAAGGGAAAGGAGCCAGTTTGGTATAGTGGTTAAGTACGCGGACTCTAATCTGGGAGAACCGGGTTTGATTCCCCACTCCTCCACTTGCACCTGGCTGGATGAACCTGGGCAAGCCATAGTTCTGATAAGAGCTGTTCTTAAAAAAGAGCAGTTTCTGTGAAGAGCTCTCTCAGCCCCACCCACCTCACAGGGTGTCTGTTATGGGGAGGGGCTTTGTAAGCCATTATGGGACACCTTTGGGTAGTGAAGGGCGGGGTATAAATACAATCTCTTCTTCTTCTTCCAGTTCTGCTCCTGCTGCTGCGTCATCGTGGGTTTGCAGCTTACGGATACACACCTGAACATTACACTCAAGATTGCAACAGCACAGATATTTTAATACAATCATTCAGAGCAAGAGGTGTCAGTTATCAGACACTGTGAAATAAACAAAATATCGCAAGAGTGCTAATGTTTTAAGCATGTTTTTATTTTAAGTTAAAAAAAACACCTTTGTGTTTGGGTCCTTTATAAAGCTTATATCTCCGCTACCTGGCGTTACATCTTTTGACACACGTGGCCCGGCCCGACAAGGTCTCATTTATGTCAGATCCGGCCCTCATAACAAATGAGTTCGACACCCCTGGGCTAAATGGTCTGTATGGCCCCTTCGAACTCTATGATTCTATGATTCTATTATTTATATATTCGGCAAGGTCTCCTTAGCGCTAACCAGCACCCCAAAAGGCTGCTTCAATGTATCAGGACCAAAACATGCCCTAGAGTATCCTCAGAGTCACTGTTGTTGTTGTTGCAAGAGTCCCCATGAGCCTCATCACCTTTCAGAGTAGAGCTCCAGCTGGTTCTCCCAGCAATGCCAGACATCAGGAGGATGGAAGAGGAGGTTTCCATTTGTGAGCTCCCGGCCTCCTCTGGCCAGCAGACTTATGGACCTGGGGCAGGGAGGGTTGCGTTTTGCTAGCTCCCCTCCCCCCTGCATCAGAGGCAGGGATGCATCTGCCACTTTTTGTTTCTCCTTATAGAACAATAGAATCATAGAATGTTAGAGTTGGAAGGGACCTTGCAGGTCATCTAGTCCAACCCCCTGAACTCTGCAGGAGCACAGCCGAAAGAGAGCCCTACAACCAATGTTCCCTCTAAGTTGTGGAGTCTCGTGAACAAAAATTCTACTTTGTGAGCGCCTGGCATTAAAGTTGTGAGCGAGCCATTTGGCTACTGCATAAATTAGTTCGCTCTGGAGCCACCCTCCCTGAGCTGAGACAAAAATGTGTGAGCCGGAGGCTACAAAACTGTGAGCTAACTCACTATAACTCAGCTTAGAGGGAACCCTGCCTACAACACACCCGAAAGAGGGTCGTCCAGCCTCCACTTGAGAACGTCCAGCGAAGGAGCATCCACCCCCTCCCGAGGCAGACTGTTCTACTGCTCAACCACTCTTACAGTCGAGAAGTTTCTCCTGATATTTAGCCAGTAACAATTCCCTTGTTATTTCCACACATTAGATCTAGTCTTGCAATCCGGAGCAAGAGAGAATAGATCTGCTCCATCTTCTACATGACAGCCTTTCAAATACTTGAAGACTGCAATCATGTCCCCTCTAATCATGTTCTCTTTCCCAGGCTAAACATACCTGAATATTTCAGCCTTTCCTCATAAGACTTGGATTCCAACCCTCACCATCCTGGTTGTCCTCTTCCGGACACGCTCCAGCTTGTCAACACCCTTCCTAAAATGTGGTGCCCAAAACTGGACACAGGACTCCAGGTGAGGCCTGACCAGAGCAGAACAGAGCGGAACTACCACCTCCCGTGATCTGGACACAATGCTTCTGTTAATGCATCCTAAGACTGCTGCTGTCAAGCCAAGTCCCTCCCGTTCTATATCTGTGCCTTTGATTTTTTGTACCTAAATGTCGGACTTTACACTTCTCTCTATTGAAATTCACTGTATTTGTCTCAGCCCAAATAAAATGAATCTCAACATGGTCTGGGTCCAGCTTACCTAATGGACCACCTTTCCTCATATGTTCCCCCTCGAGCACTTCAGTCTGGGACCCAACACCTCCTGGCAATGCCCGGTCCCAGAGAGGCCAGGCTGGCCGCTACCAGGGCCAGGGCTTTCTCGGTGGCGGCTCCTACCTGGTGGAATGAGCTCCCGGAGGAGATCCGGGCCCTGCGGGACCTTATGCAGTTCCGCAGGGCCTGTAAGACGGAGCTCTTCCACCAGGCGTATGAGTAGGAGCCGCCACTAACATCACCGCTATTCCATCTCTACCTGGCCCTGGATGAGGTGAACATCAGTCCCTGGAGCAGATGAGGCTGAACAGTTATAAAAAATGCCATCTGATATTATGTTGAACATCTAGAGCACTCTAGTCTTTGATTGTTATGAATGCTTTTGTACTGTGGGGGCGGGGGATAAATTGAATAAAATAAAATAAATAAATAAATAATAAATAAATAAGTACAAAGTCCTAAGCTTTGCTCCGTTGTCATTCCAGGAGATCCCCAGGCCCCACCTGGAGGTTGGCAACCCCACTCGGGAGCTCCCCTCTCGTGCCTTCTCTTCTGCCAGTCGGAGACCTGTTTGAGAGGCGCTGGGTTTGCCCGCCAACTGGTGAGGGTGGTCAGGGAGAGAAATGTAATCCCTCCTATTTTGGGGGGAAATTATGAGCCCTGACATTTTACACCTGTAATTATGATAAAAGCTCCGGCTGGAGGCCTGTCAGGGCTGCTGTGGAATAAATCTTCTTTGCCCCTCGCTCCCGCCCAGGAATCCCCGGGCCATAAATTAGCAGCGAGTGAGGAGGCTGCCTGGGGAGTAGCAGCTACCTGGTGTGCTGATGCGCGGCAGGGGCAGAAGAGAAGCCGCATTCTGAGGGACGCCCCATTGGCAGAACGAAGGCTTCTCCGAGAGAGGCACAGCCCCCAAGAGCTGGAAGGGCCCATGCCGGCTCAGACCACATGCCTCACACGCAATCCAACGCACAAGCAGGCTTCCAGCCAGTGGGGTCCAGTAACACTAACTTGGGCACCAGGGGGCTCCAGCCAGCCAGCCAGCCTTCCATCCATCCATCCATCCATCCATCCATCCATCCATCCATCCGTCCGTCCGTCCGTCCGTCCGTCCATCCATCCATCCATCCATCCATCCGTCCGTCCGTCCGTCCGTCCGTCCGTCCACTGCTTTCCAGAGCTGCTGCCGGTCTGAGTAGACAATACTGACCTTGATGGACTGAAGGTCTGACTCAAGATAAGACAGTATCATAAAGGGAAGATCCGTGGCTCAGTGGAAGAGCCTCTGTTTGGCATGCAGACGGTCCCGGTTTCCAATCTCTGGCATCTCCACTTGAAAGGACCAGGCAGGAGGTGAGGGGAAAGACCTCTGTCTGCCTGAGACCCTGGAGAGGTGCTGCCCATCAGAGGAGACAATCCCTACCTTGATGAACCAACAGTTCCGTCAGAGCTGTTCTCTCCAGGGCAGTTCTCGAGAGAGCTCTCTCAGCCCCACTGACCTCACAGGGTTGTCTGTTGTGGGGAAGGGAAAGGAGTTTGTAAGCTGCTCTGAGACTCCAAGTGAAGGACGGGGTATAAATCCAATAGCCGACCAGGACTCTGGAGTAAACCAATCAAGTAGTAATGTTTTGTAAATAGCCTATCACGGGGAGTGTGTGTGTGTGTGTATGGGGTGTGGTGTTTTGCATGCATATAAGAAGGGCTCCAGCCCTGTTAGAGTTGTCTTAGAGTTGTCTTAGAGTCTATGGGTTGAAATAGGGGTGCCAAAAGGAAACTTAACACTGGGAGTTTGTTATCGCCCACCAGATCAAAAGATAGAGGAGGATTATAAAAGGATGAATGAATTAAAGATAGCAGCTAGAGAAAAAACTGTGTCGTTTAACTACCCACACATTGATTGGGTCAATATGTGTTCTAGTCGAGAAAAAGAGATTGAGTTTCTAGACACTCTAAATGACTGTGCTATGGAGCAGATGGTCACGGAACCTACCAGGGGAGAGGCGATCCTTGATTTGGTCCTAAGTAACACTCAAGACCTGGTGAGAGATGTAAAAGTGATTGCACCGCTTGGGAACAGTGATCATAATGTTGTTGAGTTCAACATTTGTATAAATAGGGAATTGGCCAAAAAGACTGACACAACCACTTTTAACTTTAAAAGGGGTAACTTCTCTGATATGAGAGGACATGTGGGGAGGAAACTGAAAGGAAAAGTAGAAAGGGTCAAAACCATTGGGGAAGCTTGGAAACTGTTTAAAACTACAATCCTAGAAGCTCAAATATATATATATATTCCGCAGGTTAGGAAAGGCAGCCTTTTTCACCACTGCAGGACACTTGGTTTACACTTTCATTGAGCTATCCACTACGACTCCAAGATCTTTTCCCCTCTCAGTCTCAGCAAGTTCAGACCCCATTAGCCGATACTTGAAGGTGGTATTTATTTTTAACCAGATTTTTTATCAGAGTTCGGTCAGACTTGATACTTTTGTGACTTTGGTGGTAAATTTGAAAGTATTTATATCCCACATTATCTCCTTTTCTAATAGTGCAACAAGAAATTGCAAGGGCCAAAGAAAGGGACATTACAATATCAGCTGCTTTATTCTCAGTCCCTTTCCTAATAATGCCTAACACAGAGTCAGCTATTAGACATGGTTGCAAAATGGAACCTCCCATTTCAAAAGGGAGTATACCTCTGAATACAAAGTGTTGAAGCAAATGACAGGAGAGGCTTGTTGTTTTCACACCTTGCTTGATGTACATAGAAAAGATTGTAATGTGTATGGGAATAGGGCCTTTTCCAGATTTTTTTTTGGGGGGGGCTCCTCTCCTCTGCCTACCATCAGACCCCCTCATGTATC
Organism: Gekko japonicus; assembly: GCF_001447785.1. NCBI lineage: Eukaryota > Metazoa > Chordata > Lepidosauria > Squamata > Gekkonidae > Gekko > Gekko japonicus. The sequence goes on from NW_015162496.1 coordinate 519,775, forward strand.
CCTTCCCACCCACTGACCCTCATGCCTTTGCGTCCTTCCCTTACCCCCTCATGCACCCTCTCACCACCTGCACTCACAGATGCCTGCTCCATTTACATGCCTGTTCCGTGACAAAGCTGGTCAATGTCTACAGCTTGAGAGCATGGGTGGCAGAGTGTTTGAAAGCAGATGGTAGAAGGGAATGGGAGCAGCAAGAGAGGTCCATGGTCATTGGCAGTGGGCCCTGCCAGAAGCTCTGGCAGCTGCCCCACTGCAGGGTACGCTGCTGAAACTTGTAACCCCACCCCCTCTACCTGTATCCTGAAAAAGCCTTACTAGTTCATTCTGCTGTTTATGTAATCTGGTCTCGACAGGAAGGGCATACCAGCAGCATATGGATACATCAAATGGCTCCCACACATGATGACTTACCCCAGCTATGGCTGTAAGGCATCGTGTTGGCCATTATGTCATTCTAGGGTCGGCTGGGGAGAGTTTCCATGCCAGCGTCTGCTGTTTCTCAGAAGTAGTTGCAATGGCAAGGGAACTGCTGCCAGGTGCTAGAGTGATGTAATGGCAGTTACTACACTTCAGAGAGTGTAAGAAGCCGTTTCCATCTCTCTCTCTCTCTCTCTCTCTCTCTCTCTCTCTCTCTCTTCTCATTTGATGATTGACAAGGCTGTTTCTTCTTTATATGTGGTCACCAAGAGAGGGAGGGGCCTATCAGGCAGCGGTGGGGATGCCAGCCCCCAGGTGGGCCCTGGGGATCCCCTGGAATTACACCTCATCTCCAGACTACAGAGCTCAGTCCCCCTGGAGAAAACGGATGCTTTGGGATGTGGACTCTGTGGCATTGTACCCCACTGAGGTCCCTGTCGCTCCCCAGGCTCCACTTCCAAACCTCCAGGTGTCCCAACCTTGAACTGGAAATCCTACCCCCCTTCCCTTCAGGTGGCCAGGGAGATCTGACAGCCTCAGATAGTGGGGGGGAGGTGTCTGTGAAAGAGCCACTAAAAATCGAACACCACACGTGCCATCTTCATTTCATTTCATAGAATCATAGAATGTTAGAGTTGGAAGGGGCCTTGCAGGACATCTAGTCCAACCCCCTGCACTCTGCAGGAACATAGCCAAAAGATAGCCCTACAACATACCCGAAAGATGGTCATCCAGCCTCCGCTTGAAAACGCCCAGCGAAGGAGCATCCACCACTTCCCAAGGCAGTCTGTTCCACTGCTCAGCCACTCTTACC
>NW_015162496.1:521272-528238 GCF_001447785.1 Gekko japonicus
ATGTCGAGACAGTGTGTGACTGCAATAAAGAAGGCCAATGCTATGCTGGGGATTATTAGGAAGAGTGTTGAAAACAGATTAGCCAATATCATAATGCCCCTATATAAATCAATGGTGCGCCCTCATTTGGAATACTGTGTGCAGTTCTGGTCACCACACCTTAAAAAGGATATTATAGCTTTGGAAAAAGTGCAGAAAAGGGCAACTTGAATGATAAAAGGGTTGGAACACTTTCCCTATGAGGAAAGGTTCAGGCGCTTAGGGCTCTTGGAGAAACGATGACTGAGGGGAGACATGATTGAGGTTTATAAGATTATGCATGGCAAAGAGCAAGTAGAGAAAGAGGTACTTTTCTCCCTTTCTCACAATACAAGAACTCGTGGGCACTCCATGAAACTGCTGAGCGGTCGGGTTAGAACGGATAAAAGGAAGTCCTTCTTCACCCAAAGAGTGATTAACACTTGGAATTCACTGCCACAGGAAGTGGTGGCGGCTACAAGCATGGACGGCTTCAAAAGGGAATTAGATAAGCATATGGAGAAGAGGTCCATCAGTGGCTATTAGCCACAAGGTATAGATAGGGACTCTGGGACAAGTGATGCTCTGTCATCTTGGTGCTTGGGGGGGGATCAACAGTGGGAGGGCTTCTAATGTCCTGGCCCCACTGGTGGACCTCCTGATGGCCCCTGGTATTTCTGGCCACTGTGTGACACAGAGTGTTGGACTGGATGGGCCTTTGGCCTGATCCAACATTGGCGTCTCTTATGTTCTTATGTTCACTAATAAACTATGAGCTGATCACTATACGCGTCTTGAACCCGGTATATTTCATCCAGGATCTCAGCTAAATGACTACACTGAAAAGACAGCCAGTTTTCCTCGGACATAGACTTTCCCCCCAGCAAGAAGAGTGGAGCCATTATGCACATCCTTTATCATAATTACAAAACAACAGCATGTGGGATACACACTCTCTCTCCCCCCCCCCCCGCATGCCACAAGGACTTCCCCACTCCAAAAGGTGTGCTTGTAACCACCCTCAAGGCTTGCTGATGGCAAAGTGTTACAATGTGCTAATGTAAAAACTCTCCTCTGTTTTGGTATGTTTCAGGTTTTTAAATCGCTTGCACATTTCTTAAGTACTGGAAGGTTTAGATCCCAGGCTGAAGGTGAACAGCAGACATGTGTGCACCAGAACACGCATATAATCAATATCACAAATCTTTTTTCCTTGACTAAAGCCCGAGCCGTGTCCAGATTGTAAAAGAAGGAAGGTGGACTTGGGGAGGGGGAAAGCACCATTAACTTCTCGGTTTATGTCTTTCTTCCATTTGCTCAGAAAATGCAGCTTTCGGCATTAAAGTGGTAAAACTAGAAGATGGATCTGGATGGCAAATGGTCAGGAACTGAAGGCTGTAATCATTTATTCATATTCATTCATATCTTCGATTTCTTATACCGGCCTAACCCCCGTTGGAGGTCTCCGGGTGGTTTACAGAGAGGGTGCTAATCACATTACTCCCTAACTAGGGCCACATTTGTACGGGGTGGGACTGCCTATCAGCACCCGGTGGTGGTTGATGGTTTTGTGTTTTTTTCCCCTTTTTGGCTCGGCTCTTCTTCAGTTCTTTCCCCGGCGTCTCCCCTCTGGCGAGATGTTCCTCCTGGCGCTCAGGCGAGTTAGCTTGTGGCACGCGATTCACGTCTTCCACTAGCCTCAGCTGCGTCCTTCTGGCTCCGCAGCGCCTGTGTTTGACGTCACCGCGCGCCTCCACCTTCGCCGACGACAGCCGCCTGATGTTTTTCTGCCGGCCACCAGGGATCGCTCCTTCTGGCCCTGCTGCTGCTGCTGCCGCCACGTCGCCCACGCCATCTCAGCTGGAGCCGATGCCTCGTCGCCGGCGCCGTCTTTACCACACGCCTCACCTGAGGAGGGTGCCCCCTACCCATCTAAGGGTAGGTACCCATTTATCAACATAAGAACATAAGAACATAAGAACATAAGAGACGCCAATGTTGGATCAGGCCAAAGGCCCATCCAGTCCAACACTCTGTGTCACACAGTGGCCAGAAATACCAGTGCCATCAGGAGGTCCACCAGTGGGGCCAGGACATTAGAAGCCCTCCCACTGTTGACCCCCCCAAGCACCAAGATGACAGAGCCACTGATGGACCTCTGCTCCATATGCTTATCTAATTCCCTTTTGAAGCTGTCCATGCTTGTAGCACCCACCACTTCCTGTGGCAGTGAATTCCATGTGTTAATCACTCTTTGGGTGAATAAGTACTTCCTTTTATCCGTTCTAACCCGACCGCTCAGCAATTTCATGGAGTGCCCACGGGTTCTTGTATTGTGAGAAAGGGAGAAAAGTACCTCTTTCTTTACCTGCTCTTTCCCATGCATAATCTTATAAACCTCGATCATGTCACCCCTCAGTCGTCTTTTCTCCAAGCTAAAGAGCCCTAAGCGCTTTAACCTTTCCTCATAGGGAAAGTGTTCCAACCCTTTTATCATTCGAGTTGCCCTTTTCTGCACTTTTTCCAAAGCTATAATATCCTTTTTAAGGGGTGGTGACCAGAACTGCACACAGTATTCCAAATGAGGTCTCACCATTGATTTATATAGGGGCATTATGATATTGGCTGATTCGCATTATAATTAGTCGCTTTATAATTAGTCGCTTTCGAGCCGCTGGGTGGGAGGGGTAAGAGCTGTTAGTGAGCAGAATCCCCCATTGAGGCTTAGAACTGCCATTGTTACACAGGTAGGGTCTTGGCTTGCCAACCTCCAGGTGGGGTCTGTAGTTCTCCTGGAATTACAACTGATCCGCAGACTACAGAGGTTCGTTCTTGTTGGCGTGAGCGACTCAGCATGCCTGGGCATTGGGTGTGTGTGTGTGTGCTACATCACGTTAAGTGTGCACAAGTGTGCAAAAGTGTTATATCCTTGATCGGGATGCCTCTCGTTGTCTCAGCCTGGAAGCTGCCTTCTGACCTGTCATGATCTGGGCTGTGCCAGCAGAGGCCTACTAGGCCCAGGGAGCCTGGCTAGCAGTAGGTGAGGCTGGGCCTACAACTCCCAGAAGCCCCTGAGAGGTTTTGGAGCCAAAATGGACCAATAGGGAAGAAGAGGGCTGGGGAACAAAAGGGCTGGTGCCAGAGCAGAAGCTGTTCTTTCTTCCAGAGGGCAGAGCCAGAAGGAAAGCTGCTGCAGGGGAGAAACCCTCATCCAAGTCTATTGTCACTTGGAATAGTGAGGTAGCGACAGTGTATATTTAGACACGTTAGGGCATTTTATTTCTTTTCTTTTCACCCGCTTACTGTTATTATTCCTGCACCTTGTTGTTTGACCTCCTACAAAATAAACCTTTTCCTTGTTGTACTCTCCCTGGTCCTCACGCCTGTTATTCGGCCTAAAGGGAGGTCTGAAGGTCTTGGGAGGGTGCTCTGGGCCTTCTCAAGGGATCCTAAATCCAGGGTGGTGGCAGCGTCAGGTGACACCCCACCTGAGCCGTGACGACATGACCTCTCCTCTCCCTCTGTCCTCTCCCTCTCTTTACATGGCCTTCCATGGAGACACATGTCTCTTCAGGTTTCTCCTACGGAGACGATGCCCCCGTACTCCCACACACACGATGCAGGACAAGCTGGCTATTTGTGACGGGGAAAGTCCTCTTTAGATTAGGCTTCTTTCTCTCTCTTTATGACTGCAGCCTGAACGTGAACTGAACCTACTTGAATTCTTCTTTTTTTGCAATATACTTCTTGGGAGATTTATTGACTGCACTCAGTTATCACACTTCTGTGACTGGGAAAAAACTCTGGTGTATTAACCAAATATCCCAATGGAAGCTTTGGAGAGCAGATTCTGAGAAGAAGAAGGAGAAGGAGAAGAGGAGGAGGAGGAGGAGGAGGAAGAGGAGGAGGAGGAGGAAGAGGAGGTGGTTGAATTTATACCCCGCCCTTCACTACCTGAAGGTGTCTCAGAGCGGCTTACAAACTCCTTTCCCTTCCCCTCCCCACAACAGACACCCTGTGAGGTGGGTGGGGCTGAGAGAGCTCTGATAGAAACTGCTCTTTTTCAAGGACAGCTGTGCCAGAGCTTGTGACTGACCCAAGGTCACATCAGCAGGTGCAAGGAGAAGTGGGGAATCAAACCCGGTTCTCCCAGATTAGAGTCCGCGCACTTAACCACTACACCAAACTGGCACGTGGAATTCTCTGCCACAGGAGGTGGTGGTAGCTACAAGCAGGGACGGCTTCAAGAGGGGATTGGATAAGCATACGGAGCAGAAGTCCATCCGTGGCTATTAGCCACAAGGTATACATAGGAGCTCTCGGTCTGGGGAAAGGGATGCTCTGTATTCTTGGTGCTTGGGGGGGGGACAAGAGTGGGAGGACTTCTGGTGTCCTGGCCCCACTGCTGGACCTCCTGAAGGCACCTGGTATTTTTGGCCACTGTGTGACTGACAGAGTGTTGGACTGGATGGGCCACTGGCCTGACCCAACATGGGCTTCTCTTATGTTCTTACATCTAAGGCAAGTGATGCTCTGTATTCTTGGTGCTTGGGGGGGGGCAACAGTGGGAGGGCTTCTAGTATCCTGGCCCCACTGCTGGACCTCCTGATGGTACCTGGTATTTTTGGCCACTGTGAGAGTGTTGGACTGGATGGGCCATTGGCCTGATCCAACATTGGCTTCTCTCACATTCTTATGTTAAAATTCTTGGGAGAGTGATATCAGTGGTGATGGTGGTGATTATAAGAACAAAAGTACATTCACATGCACTAAATACATATTCAAAGTCCATAAAAGTAATGGAAATTGACAGGCATATTGTATATTGTTCTGTCTTGAAAGACGTCATCAAAAGACTGCAGGATGGAAAAGTGCTGTATGGATTTTCAAAGTAAATTTCCTACTTAATTGAAACAAATAACATCCTGTCCAGTACGATTATACAATGCGGTGTCTCTTAGTACTTTTTTCCATTCCGTGCTCCCAAGAGGAACAGAAATGTTCCAACATTAGTGACAATAATTCTAGCATCTTGGTATGATTTTGATTTGTGGGAGGCGGGGGGGGGGTTGGGGGGGTCAGCATCAGTGAAGTGGGACACATTTTCTCACTTGCCTGTCTTTGTGCTCAGCGGAACACAGTCCAATTCCAGCTGCACCTTTAAGACTAACAGAGTTTTATTCAAGGTATAAGGTTTCATGTGCATGCACACGTCTTCAGAGACAGTGAAATGGAAGAAGAGCACCTTACGTAAAGGTAAAGGTTCCCTTGCTCGAAAGCCAGTCGAGTCCAACTCTAGGGTTGCGGTGCTCATCTCCGTTTCAAAGCCGAAGAGCCAGCGCTGTCTGAAGACGTTTCCCGTGGTCATGTGGCCGGCATGACTAAACACCGAGGCGCACGGAACGCTGTTACCTTCCCAACAAAGTGGTACCTATTTATCTACTTGCAATTTCTTGCTTTCAAATTGCTAGGTTGGCAGGAGCTGGAACTAGAGATGGGAGCTCACTCCGTCATGCGGCACACTCGGGTCTCGAACTGCTGAACTACCGACCTTCCACAGCCTGCAGTTCAGCGTCTTAACCACTTGAGCCACCGCAGCTCCAGTCGCACCTTAAAGACTAACAAATATGCAGCAGGGTATGAGCTTTCATGAGTCACTGCTCACTTCTTCAGATATGTGAAATGGAAGGAAGAAGAAGAAGATGATTAAGAAGAAGAGGAGGAGGAGATTGGATTTATACCCCACCCTTCACCACCCAAAGAAGTCTTAGAGTGGCTTACAATCCCCTTCCCTCCCCCTCCCCACAACAGACACCCTGTGAGGTAGGTGTGGCTGAGAGAGCTCTGAGAGAACTGCCCTTGAGAGAACAGCTCTGGAAGAACTTGGGGCTGACCCAAGGTCACACCAGGAACTGCATGTGGAGGAGGAGTGGGGAATCAAACCCGGTTCTTCCACATTAGAGTCCACGCTCCTAACCACTACACCAAACTGGCTCACCAGTCCATACATATAGGTAGAGAGTGAGCAGTAAATTAGCATACAACATAATGAAGATGCGTTAACAGATCCAAACAGGAATAACAAGCTTAGTTTATGTTGTCACCATGTGTTTGGGTTTAATTCTGGGGGGGGGGGGACATCCAACACAGCTATACACCTGAAATTTCCTTTGTGTTCAGGGATTCGCCTTCTGTCAATTGCTGCATCAGCCCCTTCTGAAGATTCTGGAGAACTTTCTGGCTGTTCACTCCTTCGGGTCCTGTCATCTAGGGCTGCACACATGCTAGGGGAGAAGGGGAAAGGCTTTGCTTGTACTTATGAGGATGCTTGCATCTTCTCTCTTTTGTTTCGCTTTATAGTTTGTTGCTTGTATATGCTTTTTCTAGATCTGTTCTATTCTAATCACGTGATTACTGTCGAAATAAATGATTGGTTCTTGACTAAATATGAGACAATCAACACAAGTGCAAATGAGCCAGTCAGCAAGTTCATATGGATTACATCTGATACAGCGGGATAAGAACATAAGAACATAAGAACATAAGAGATGCCAATGTTGGATCAGGCCAAAGGCCCATCCAGTCCAACACTCTGTATCACACAGTGGCCAGAAATACCAGTGCCATCAGGAGATCCACCAGTGGGGCCAGGACATTAGAAGCCCTCCCACTGTTGACCACCCCCCCCCCCAAGCACCAAGATGACAGAGCATCCCTTTCCCCAGAGTCCCTATCTATACCTTGTGGCTAATAGCCACTGATGGACCTCTGCTCCATATGCTTATCTTTTGAAGCCGTCCATGCTTGTAGCCGCCACCACTTCCTGTGGCAGTGAATTCCAAGTGTTAATCACTCTTTGGGTGAAGAAGGACTTCCTTTTATCCGTTCTAACCCAACCGCTCAGCAATTTCATGGAGTGCCCACAAGGAGTTCTTGTATTGTGAGAAA
>NW_015162496.1:533654-536614 GCF_001447785.1 Gekko japonicus
GGGACCTGCTGCGCTGGAACTCCCGGTGCTTGCAGCGGTGGTCCCGTCAGCGGTTGAGCAGGCATCGGCGGCGCGGGAAGTCCCGGTGCAGGAGCAACTTGTTGCTGCGCGGCGTGTGCGTCAAGGAAATTAGCCATTCGAACGTCCATCATTCCCGGCAGACCTTCCATCACATCCTGGAATGCCCGCAACAAGTCTCTCACCGAGTCTTCCAGTTCTGCTAGTCGTTCCCCGGTGGTTTCTTCCGGGATGGGGTCCCGAGGGCGGTAGTCCGGGGGTGGGTCATAGTCCTCTTCCGTTGGGAAGACTCCGGTGCCCTCCTCATCTCCTGCGTGGCCCCGCGGTCCCGACGGCTCGAACATCCACTCCTCGAGGTCCCGCTCGGGGCTCCCCTTCTCCGAGGTAGCCCCCGGCTCCGGGAACAATCCCTTGTCAAATAGACTCTCACGTAATCCGCTCCCCCGACGGGAGTACACCTCACGGGTGCCCTGGGTGTTGTACATAGTCCAATCATCCTGCTGGTGAGTCTTCCGCGGACCCCATTGCGAAGGGGTCGGAGGCGGCCAAGACAGATGTGCAGGCAGGCGGGGAATCGCTCCCCCCACGGCACCCTCCAACGAGGCTGCAGTCGTGAACACCAAAGACGCGGAGGTTTGTGGGACCGATCCAGAGTCCCCCTCCGTGGTAGGTAGGTTTCCCTCAATTCCGCTCATGATCTCGCCAGATTCGGAACGATAGGAAAAAGAGAGTTCTAACAATATGTTGGATCCCCAAGCATCGAGAATAAATCCACGTTTTAAGAAAAGCAAAATTTATTTCAAAGCGTTGACGACATACTCAAACACGTTCTTTGTTAGAACTGGGGATACACAGTTAGATCAAGCATAATAAAGGAACTTCAAAGAGATACAGGTCCAATGAATAACTTTCCCGCTGGCGGGCTAATGAAACGGTTGCGCGCCCAGTCCATGGGAACCAGGCAGGAGATTAGACATAACACAGGTGCAGTATTCATGGGAAAAGCAATAGCCAAGCATTACAGCATCTTCTCCCCCACACAACCTCCAGCAGTTATCTTTTGCATTCCAACGCAGGAGTAGGATGATAGAAACCAAGCCGGGTGCAACAGGGAAAGGATATGTACACAGAGGTCACAGAAAACAGAATGGCAGCTTGCTGACACTTATAAACCTCAATCATGTCACCCCTCAGTCGTCGTTTCTCCAAGCTAAAGAGCCCTAAGCGCCTTAACCTTTCCTCATAGGGAAAGTGTTCCAACCCTTTTATCATTCGAGTTGCCCTTTTCTGCACTTTTTCCAAAGCTATAACATCCTTTTTAAGGTGTGGTGACCAGAACTGCACACAGTACTCCAAATGAGGTCGCACCATTGATTTATATAGGGGCATGATTATATTGGCTAATTTGTTTTCAGCACATGTTTGTTCACCCCCTCAAAGAACATTAACAGGTTAGTGAGACAAGATCTTCCAATCTCGACTCTTAACCTCTGTTAAAAAGCAATTAATCTAACTTTTGTATAACTTTAAAGTACTTCAGAACATAAGAGACGCTCATGTTGGATCAGGCCAAAGGCCCATCCAGTCCAACACTCTGTGTCACACAGTGGCCAGAAATACCAGGTGCCATCAGGAGGTCCATCAGTGGGGCCAGGACATTAGAAGCCCTCCCACTCTTGCCCCCCCCCAAGCACCAAGAATACAGAGCATCACTGCCCCAGACAGAGTGTTTCATCTATACCTTGTGGCTAATAGCCACTGATGGACCTCTGCTCCATATGTTTATCTTGAAGCCGTCCATGCATGCCGCCGCCACCACCACCTTTTGTGGCAGTGAATTCCATGTGTTAATCACTCTTTGGGTGAAGAGTTGAAACTGTTAAGGATTACAGTAACTTTAAGAAACAGAGTCCACTGACAGTTGGAAGAGTGCTTGAACTCTCGGATAACATGCAAAATCAGCAAAAGCAGGAAAGTTAGTGATATCGTGGCTACTGCTACACCTTGAGAGCCAGAAACCTGCTTATCGTAAGAAACAAAAAAGTCTCGTAGAGTAGGACTTTGTGCGAACAAAAAGTTATGTATTTCCCCTCACTCTTGCTGAATCGTAACACGGGGACACACCTCGGAAGCTCTGACCCTCCTCTCTGGCCTGGAATCACACTCCCCATCCCCAGGGTTACGGTTGACTGTGGCTGAAAGGCACACTGCACATGTTCAGAGGTATTCTTTTGCTTAGCATTCCTTCTTCCTGAGCCTGGCTGAGTTTTCGGCTCCCTTTCAGCCCGGCTCCCCTTGATCACCTCCGTGCTATCAGATGGAGTATTTGGGAAGGCATCAGCCTGCCATGCCCATAAATCATCTCATCCCCCCTCCCCAACTTTACTGCACGCTGGGCTGTTTAGTGATTCAGAATCAACAAATCATCCCAGTAAATATGATTTTTCCGATGGCGTTTTATCAAAATACTTTATGCCTCTGACAATTCCGGGCGAGATTTATGGTCGCGGGTGCTTGGGAAAAAGCTGTCAGCCGTCTTATTGAAATGCAGCTTTTCTTATTATTTCACCTCGCATCCCGCCCCCTCCATCCAATGTTACAGTGCAAGAAAAGTAAAGTTTTCAGGTTTCTGGTGGCCAGGAGACAAAACCTGCAGGCCGGACTCAAGGTCATGGAGAGGCTGTCAGGGGGAGTGTGTGATCTCCCAGACAGAAAATGGCTGCCTTGGAAGGTGGGCTGTATGGTTTTATACCCTGCTGTGCCCCCTCCCTCATATAGAATCATAGAAAGTTAGAGTTAGAAGGGACCTTGCAGGTCATCTAGTCCAACCCCTGCACTCTGCAGGAGCACAGCCGAAAGATAGTCCTACATACCTACAACATTCTCTCTCTCTCTCTCTCTCTCTCTCTCTCTCTCTCTCTCTCTCTCTCTCTTTTTTTTTT
>NW_015162496.1:536715-564316 GCF_001447785.1 Gekko japonicus
CACTCTGTAGGACAAAAGTACAACGATCGCCCTCTCTCTCTCTCTCTCTCTCTCTCTCTCTCTCTCTCTCTCTCTCTCTCTCTCTCTCATAGAATCATAGAATGTTAGAGTTGGAAGGGCCCTTGCAGGTCATCTAGTCCAACCCCCTGCATTCTGCAGGAGCGTAGCCCACCACCCTCAGGATTGCCAGCTCCGGGTTGGGAAATCTGAACACATATACATAGGTAATAAATGCACACATGCGTGTAACCATGGTGGGAAATCCAAAGGGGCAGCGTTTCCACAGCCTACATTCAGCCAATCATTTTCAGCCAGTATTGATGCCCCTGTATGAATTGATGGTGCGACCTCATTTGGAGTACTGTGTACAGTTCTGGTCACCGCACCTCAAAAAGGATATTATAGCATTGGAAAACCTGCAGAAAGGCAACTAGAATGATAAAAGGGTTGGAACACTTTCCCTATGAAGAAAGGTTAAAAGTGCTCGGGGCTCTATAGCTTGGAGAAACGACGACTGAGGGGTGACATGATCGAGGTTTATAAGCTTATGCATTAGAGCAAGTTGAGAAAGAAGTCTTTTTCTCCCTTTCTCACAATAAAAGAACTCGTGGGCACTCCATGAAATTGCTGAGCAGTCGGGTTAGAACAGATAAAAGGAAGTCCTTCCTCACCCAAAGGGTGATAAACACATGGAACACTTACCATTTCTGCTATGTGCCCTCATGGCCCAGAAGGGATGTAGGCACATCGGGGACATTGGGGGGTGATGATGCTCTGGTTTCTGAGCAAAACTCTATGGAAGAATTAGCTCCTTACCATAGAGAATTTTTGCCCAAAAAACGGAGTGTTGCCCCCAACGTCCCCAATGTGTCTACATTACTTCCAGGTCATGTAGTCAGGTTGCAGAAATGCCGGTTGTTCCTCCCTTTTATGGTGTGTGTGTGTGCAATTTCTCACTGAGAGTCAGTTTGGTGAAGTGGTTAGGTGCGCAGACTCTAATCTGGGAGAACCGGGTTTGATTCCCCACTCCTCCACATGCAGCTGCTGGTGTGACCTTGGGTCAGCCACAAGTTCTCTCAGGGCTGTTCCCTCAGGATTGTTCTCCCAAGGGCAGTTCTGTCAAGAGCTCTCTCAGCCCCGCCTACCTCACAGGGTGTCTGTTGTGGGGAGGGGAAGGGAAAGGAGATTGTAAGATGCTCTGAGACTCCGAGGGGAGGGTGGGGTATAAACCCAATCTCCTCCTTCTCCTCCACTGCCAGCCAGCTAGCCCCTGGCGAGGAGGCGGGGTGTGGTCGTAGGAGAACCTCGCCACCACTGGGGGGGACTGGCATCTGTACCTCTGCAGCACAACCCTGGTATTCCTTGCTTGTCTCCCATCCACATACTAATCAAGGCCGACCCTGCTTAGCTTCCGAGATCTGATGAGATCAGGCTAGGTAAAGGTAAATGTTTCCCTTGCTCGAAAGCCAGTCGAATCTGACTCTAGAGATGCGGTGCTCATCTCCGTTTCTGAGCCGAAGAGCCAGCACTGTCCGAAGACGTCTCCGTGGTCATGTGGCCGGCATGACTAGATGCCGAGGCGCACGGAACGCTGTTACCTTCCCACCGAAGCGGTACCTATTTATCTACTTGCAATTTCTTGCTATCGAACTGCTAGGTTGGCAGGAGCTGGGGCTAGAGACGGGAGCTCACTCCGTCATGCAGCACACTCGGGTCTCGAACTGCTGAACTACCGACTTCCAAGCCTGCAGTTCAGCGTCTTAACCACTCGAGCCACCACAGCCCTATCCACCCCCAAATCTCCAGGAATCCCCCTGCCCAGAGTTGACATCCCCACCTCTCCTGGCTGTGCTGCATCTAGTCCTTGACCTCGAGAGGAAGGGAGTGGGAAGCCATGCTCCGTCACCCCTTAGTCCCTGACACATTTACTCGGGGACAGAATTATGGTCCCTCTTTCCCAGCCGCCTCGGGGAAACGTAACGGCAACTTCTTGCCCTCCATTCCAGCCGCTCTTTATCTCCACCGGTGGCAAAAGCGGAGAGCCTGATTTACGAGCCCCGCTCTCTTTCCCCAGAGCACCGGCAGTTTATGTGCCTCCCCCAAAGTGATCACAGCGCTGGATTAAAGAAAGAGGAGAGGCCGTATTTCTGCCAACCAACCTGCTGGTCAAAGGCTGGCTGGAAGTGTCCTTCCGAGGAGGATGAGACGAACACTGGGAATGGTGGGGGCTGGTGCGGGGCGGGGGATATGCAAGCAGTTGGGCTGCGCTTTCAGGTTCGGGATCATCAAAACCCAAAGAGAAAATGCCCGGTTCATTAATAAAGAGTTGGGTATATTCTGGCCTGTAGCCAGGATTTTTAAAGCCAGGGGGCAGTTAAATTTCTTAGGGGGCACTGGCTAATCAATTTAATCCGGGAGAGCAGATGGTGACACCCTGGGCTACATGGAAAGTCAGGGGGCCTGGCCAGCAAGTCAGGGGGCCTAGCCCCGAGGTGCCCCACTGTAGCTACAGGCCTGGGTCTGTTTAGCCTGGGAAAGAGAAGGCTTAGAGGGGACATGACTGCAGTCTTCAAGTATCTGAAGGGCTGTCATGTAGAAGACGCCTGCTCCTTGGGAGGAAAGCGATGGCGAACCTAAACAGCATGATAAAAAGTAGAGACGTCACCCTGCCAACCAAAGTCCGCATGGTCAAAGCAATGGTATTCCCAGTAGTCCTGTATGGCTGTGAGAGTTGGACTATAAGAAAGGCCGAGCGCCGAAGAATAGATTCTTTTGAACTATGGTGCTGGAGAAGACTCTTGAGAGTCCCTTGGACTGCCAGGAGATCAAATCAGTCAATCCTCAAAGAAATCAACCCTGACTGTTCCCTGGAAGGCCAGATACTGAAGCTGAAGCTCAAATACTTTGGCCACCCAATGAGAAGAAGGGAGCACTCACTGGAGAAGAAGACCCTGATGCTGGGAAAGAGTGAAGGCCAAAGAAGACGGGGACGGCAAAGGATGAGATGGTTAGACAGTGTCATAGATGCAACGAACATGAAATTGAGCCAACTTCAGAGTACCGCGGAAGACAGGAAGGCCTGGCGAGATCTGGTCCATGGGGTCGCGGAGAGTCGGACTCGACTGTGCGACTGAACAAAAACAACAACATGTAGAAGATGGAGCAGATTTATTCTCTCTTGCGCCGGATGGCAAGACTAGATCTAATGGGTGGAAATAACAAGGGAGTCGATACCGGCTAATTATCAGGAGAAACTTCCTAACTGTGAGAGTGGTTGAGCAGTGGAACAGACTGCCTTGGGAGGTGGTGGATGCTCCTTCGCTGGACGTTTTCGAGCGGAGGCTGGACGACCATCTTTCGGGTACGTTGTGGGGCTATCTTTCGGCTATGCTCCTGCAGAACATTCTATGATTCTATGGTTCCATGTAATTACAACAACCTACCGAAAGGAGAAATCCATGACTGTCAGTACTATTAAGAAATCTGCAGCTCTGGGCTTTCTTCTGGTGCCTGGCGATCTGGCAACAGCAAAGAAAGAACATTAGAGGGAGGGAGCAGAGTGACTCAGCAGATTTGCAACTGACAAGGATATCTTCCAGCCAGCAGTCACACACAGATCTTGCCACTGAAGAGGACAGCACTGTCTTTTCAAAGGGCCTTGGCAGGTGGGCTTTTCATTGATTCCACAGAATCTGTCATGTTTTTTTGACCATTCCGTTATCTCTGGTGCTGTGCCTGGCAGGTAGAAGGTTGAACATACAGGCAGACAGCTGGAACACATTATATTTTTGCCCTTTCCCAAGCCATTGGGAGCCCTGCCTTTGGGGGTGGGCAAACCAAGGGATATGTTTTGCATTTTTCCCATGTGACCCTCACAGGCAGCCTTACATACTGGGGCAAGGGGCAATGGTGTAAAATATTGCACTAGATTCTGGGTATCTCTGTGAGCGTAAAGTGCCATCAAGCCACAGCTTGGAGGGTTTTCAAGGCAAGAGACGTTGAGAGGTGGTTTCCCGGCCTCTGCATAGTGGCCCTTGGTTTCCTTGGTGGTCTCCCGTCCAAGTACTAAAACTGGGCAGAAGAAGAAGAAGAGGAGGAGGAGGAGATTGGATTTATACCCCGCCCTTCACTCAGAGTCTCAGAGCAGCTTACAATCTCCTTTCCCTCCCCCTCCCCACAACAGACACTCTGTGAAGTAGGCAGGGCTGAGAGAGCTTTTTCCAGGACTGTCCTTGAGAGAACAGCTCTGACAGAGCTATGGCTTGCTCAAGGTCATCCAGCAGCTGCAAGTGGAGGAGTGGGGAATCAAACCCGGTCCTCCCAGATTAGAGTCCGCGCACTTAACCACTACACCAAACTGGCATGACATACTAGGAGTTCCCGATTGCTACACAATGTCATTCTCCCTCCCCCATATTTTCCCGTCATTCCGTTGAGCACCAGCAGAGGGCAGGAAGCACTGGTGGGGGTTTGCCCGCTTAGAGCGGGCAAATGGCAACCTGGCCCTGCTCCTAGATCTTGGCCCCGGAAGGGAGTTTGTAAGCCACTCTGAAACTCCTTTGGGTAGTGAAGGGCGGGGTATCAATCCAGTCTCCTCCTCCTCCTCCTCCTCCTCTTCTTGAGTCCAGTGAGAAAGATGGAGTATAAATAATGTAACTCAAAGGAAAGGAAATGAAAATTTCCCCTCACCAGAGACCCGCACCGTGGCCTCCTCTTCTCCACTGAAAGGCGGTGCCGTTTGGCCCGAGTTGCACATGCCAGGTGGGACGCCGGCTCCGGTCCTCTCTTTGGCAAGAGCCGGTAACTTCCCAGGCCATTGTCCTTGTGTTGGCAAATTGCTTTGTCCGGCTGGAAAATGTTTTTCCAACACAAGGCCGCTGAGTGACAGGGTTGGGAGATGGAGCCCACCTCATTAGTCCAATAGCCTTGGACGGGCTCCAACCGAGGGAGGCCTTCCCCTCCATTCAGCGCCCAGGCTAAATGCTCCCTTTATCCGGGAGAGGCGCATTAACGTCCCTTTCAGGTCCTAATTGACTCGGAGAGGCAGAGAGGTCGCCCCGGGCCTTCTGAGATTTCAGGGCCGGCTTTTTGCTGATCGGGTTTCCGCTGAAGACCTTCCTTTCTTAGCCTTTTGTCCCACTCGAGAAAGGCATCTTTATCTTCCCGGGGCTCGGCCTTTTTTTAGCTTCTCCGGGTCCTTATTCGTCAACAATGAGGTTTCCCTGAGAACAGATCCGATAATGTCACTTCTCAGACTCCGGAGTTGAAGTCTCACCTCGGCTGGAACTTGAAGACGGTGGCTGGACAACCTGAGACCCCTTAATGGCGAGTCCGCTCCGGCGGTGAGGGTGCGTGTTTGCAAAGGATACTTTGCTCCAGCACAATGTGGAAACTGTTAGCACAGAACACACGGGGTCTATTACAACTCCGAGAGGGCTGCCTTTTTCTTCCCGCTCCTTTTGGCCTCACGAAATATCCCTCAATGAACAAAGAGGAGAGACGAGGGCTATTTACACAGCAAACACTCAGCGGCTTCTGGGCTGTATAAATACATCTCTAATAGGCTGCTAACATTCCATGGGAAATGTCCACCACGGTCATTTGTGTTATATGAGTATTACACACACACACACACACACACAGAGTGAGAGAGTGTGTGTGAGAGAGAGCGAGAGCCCTGTAACACAGAATTCCTTTTCTTATGTTCTTATAGGGCATCCAATGAAGCTGATGGGCTGGATATTCAGGTCAGACAAAAGGAAAGACTGAGCGATATTCAGGTCAGACAAAAGGAAAGACTTCTCTACACGATGAGTATTTAAAATGTTGGATTTGCTGCCAGAGGATGTAGTGATGGCGACAGGCAGACAGCTCTGAAAGGGGATTAGACAGATTCATGGAGGAGAGGTCTATCAGTGGTCACTAGCCTTTGGTGGCTAAAGGGAACCTCCATGTTCACAGGCAGTAAACCACTAAATCCGAGTGCCAGGAGGCAACATCAGGGCCTGTAGCCCTGTTGTTGGACCTCCAGGATAGCTGATTGGCCACTGTGTGAAATGGGGTGCTGGACTAGCCCTGGTCTGACCCAGCAGGCCTCTTCTGAGGTTCTAATCAGGGGAAGGCCTCACCCTCTATGCCCTGCTGTTGACCCTCCAGAGGAACTGGTTGGCCACTGTGTGAAATGGGGTGCTGGACTAGATGGACCCTCACTGGTCTAATCCAGCAGGGCTTATTTGATCCAGCAGGGCTTATTTGATCAGGGGAAGGCCTGTCCCTTTATACTCTGTGGTTGGCCCTCCAGAGGAACTGGCTGGCCACTGTGTGGGACTGGATGCTGGACTAGGTGGACCCTCACTGGCCTGACCCAGCAGGGCTCTTCTGGTGTCCTTATCAGGGGAAGGCCTCGGCCTCTCTGCCCTGTTGCTGGCCCTCCAGAGGAACTGGCTGGCCCCTGTGTGAGGCAGGAGGCTGGACTGGATGGACGCTCCCTGGTCTGATCCAGCAGGGCTCTTCTGATGTTTTTACCAGGGCAAGGCCTCAGCCTCTATGCCCTGTTTGTGGCTGTTTTTCCCTGGCCACAACCTGGTGGAACTCTCTGCTGAATAACATCCGTGCCCTGTGGGGCTTAATGCCGTTCTGCGGGGCCTGTAAGTCAGAGATTTTCCGCCAGGCATTTGGTGGAGGGCAGCCATGGTTTCCATCTGGCTGGCAGCAGAGTTCCCTCTCAGCTGAGTTGGTGTGAGCTAGCTCACAGTTTTTTAGCCTCCGGCTCACACATTTTTGTCTTAGCTCAAGAAGGATGGCTCCCCAGTCCAAAACAGTCCAATGGCACCTTTGAGACCAAGTTTTATTCAGGTACCAGCTCTCCCTCCTCTGCGAGGACAGATCTGCACGTTCCCGCCCCCCCCCAATAGCTAGCAATCCAAAACAGTCCAGTGGAGCCTGAGCGATGGGTGTTGCCTTCTGACACACTTCCGGTGATGTCAGGGGGCGTGGCATATGCAAATAAGTTATGCTAATGAGTTATGCTAATGAGCTCCTGCACCTCTTTTTCTACGAAATGACCCCTGACCACAATATCTTGAAATGGGAGTTTGTATGTTCAGGTGGATGTTGTTGAGGTGGTCACAGCCAGGGGAACTGCTACAAGATAATGACTCAGCCCTGCCCCCACCTTCCTGAGTAGATGTAAATTACCTGCCTACCATTTTTCTTCTCACCTTGACACAGAGAGTACTCCATCTTTCTGTGTTATACCTCTGAGGATGCCAGTCACAGCTGCTGGCGAAACGTCAGGTCCTACGATGCCAAGACCACGGCCACACAACCCGGAAAATCTACAACAGCCAATGAACTCTGGCCCTGAAAGCCTTCGACAACATCTTAAATCATTCAGTACACAACAGGTTTATTGGTTGAATATTTATTTAGTATTTTTTGAAATAGTTTTTGCAGTTTTCATCTTGCACGCTTATCCAATACTATGCATCTCACAGTTGTACCGGAAGAGGTGCTGGCAGGATGTCAGCAAGCTGCCATTCTGGTTTCTGTGACCTCTGTGTACATATCTTTACCCTGTTGCACCCGGTTTGTTTCTACTATCCTGCTTCTGTGCTGGAATGCATAAGATAACTGCTGGTGGATGTGTGGGGGAGAAGATGCTGTAATGCTTGCCTATTGCTATCTCATGAGAACTGCACCTGTGTTTTGTCTGATGTTCTGCCTGGTTCCCATGGACTGGGCGCGCAACCGTTTCATTAGCCCGCCAGCGGGAATATTATTCATTGGATATGTATCTGTT
This sequence comes from Gekko japonicus, assembly GCF_001447785.1. Taxonomy (NCBI): domain Eukaryota; kingdom Metazoa; phylum Chordata; class Lepidosauria; order Squamata; family Gekkonidae; genus Gekko; species Gekko japonicus. The sequence continues at coordinate 544,517 of NW_015162496.1, forward strand.
TGAATTTCCTTTATTATGCTCGCCCTAACTGTGTATCCCCAGTTCTAACAAAGAACGTGTTTGAGTATGTCTTCAACGCTTTGAAATAAATTTTGCTTTTCTTGAAAACGTGGATTTATTCTCGATGCTTGGGGATCCAACATATTGTTAGAACTCCCTTTCTCCTATCGTTCCGAATCTGGCAAGATCATGAGCGGAGCTGAGGGAGACCTACCGAAAACGGAGGGGGATTCAGGATCGGTCCCACACACCTCCGCTCCTTTGGTGACGGCAGCCTCGCTGGAGGGTGCCGTGGGGGGAACGATTCCCCGCCGGCCTGCACATCTGTCTTGGCCGCCTCCGACCCCTTCGCACTGGGGTCCGCGGAAGACTCAACAGCAGGATGACTGGACTATGTACAACACTCAAGGCACCCGTGAGGTGTACTCCCGTCGAGGGAGCGGATTACGTGAAAGTCTGTTTGACAAGGGATTGTTCCCAGAGCCGGGGGCTACCTCGGAGAAGGGGTGTTCTGAGCAAGACCTCGAAGAGTGGATGTTCGAGCCATCGGGGCCCCGAGGCCACGTAGAGGATTCGGAGGGAGCCGGGGGCTTCCAAACGGAAGGAGACTATGACCCACCCCCGGACTCCCACCCTCGAGATCCGATCCCTGAGGAAACCACCGGGGAACGACTGGAGGAACTGGAATACTCGGTGAGGGACCTGTTGAGGGCATTCCAGGATGTAATGGAAGCTCTGCCGGGGATGATGGACATTAGAATGGCTAATTTTCTTGATGCACACGCCGCGCAACAGCAAGTCGCCCCAGCACCGGGAGTTCCCGCGCCGCAGGTGCCTGCCCAGCCACCGGCCGGACCTCCGCAGCAAGTAGGACCTGCGCAACAGCCGATGCCGGGTCTGCCGCCGGGTCTGCCGCCACCGATGAGGCCAGTGCCAGCGGGACCACCGGTTGCTCCGGGTCTTCCTCTCGGGGGAGTTCCGGGGCAGCTGGGACCGTTGGTAAGGACTCCACGGCCCAGACCCAAGGATTTACTGGAGGCTACCTTTGACGGCAACCCAGAGGAACTCGCCTTCTTCACGGTGAGGGTGCACAAATTCGTAGAAGAGAGCCGACACCTCTTCCGAAATGAAGCTGCTCTCATTGATGTCATCTCGGCGAGACTGAAAGGAGACGCCGCCACATGGTATGTGGGACTGCACAATGACCGCGGTCCGGAACTTTTGAATTTGCGAGCATTCATGTGGGCGCTGCGGGCTCGGTTTGAGGATGTCAACGCGAGCCAAAGGGCCAAAGCATTTCTCCGCACCTATCGTCAGAACAAGAAGTCGGTTCGCGAATACACACTGGAATTCCACAAGCAGGCAGCAAAGCTCCGAGACTACCCCGATCACATTTTGGCTGAAATGTATCGATTGGGACTCAACGCGGACATCCGAGAAACGGTTTTGAAGACTGTTAATCCTATCTCCCTGATGGCTTGGACCCAGGAAGCTGAAAATGCAGAGGATCGGCTAAACACCATCAAGCTCGACCTGGCTGCTACGACCAACAGACCCGTCACTGCCAGCGCCTCCAGACCCAAGACACAACGCCTGTCGGAATCGGCTCGAGAACTACGCATGAAGATGGGGCTATGACTAAAGTGCGGGGAGAAGGGGCATTTCGCCGTGGATTGTGGCAGCCGTCAAGCTAAAGACAAGCCGCCTACTCCGAAGCCTAAAACGCCACTACCGGGGAAGACGGGGATGGCCAAACCACGATTCTCCAAAGCTCTTCAGGCGGCCCAAGGTCCGGAAGGAACCGAGCCGCTTGCTGCCGAGTCAGAAGAGGACGTGGAGGTTGAACCGGCGGAAAACGACAACGGCCTGTTGTGAGAGGCGCAAAACGACACGGCCATTCCAGCACTGCGCCCAAGGTGGTGAGAGAAACCCCTTCCCTGTTTTTCGTGACTGTTTCTTTAATGAATCCGCTCCTGGGTACCCACGTCAGGGTGAGAGCGTTGATTGATTCTGGGTGTGGGAGGGATCTCATCAGCCCTAGAGTGTTATTGACACTGGAAGCGGGGATAACCCCCTTGAAATCTCCCATCATTTTTACCCAAATGGATGGGGCGCCCATGGAACCTTGTACGCATGAGACTATGGCTTTGCGGTTGGGGGCTGGCGATCATTGGGAATCCAGGACCTTCATTGTTACCCCTAAGTCGCAGTTTGATTTGGTACTGGGGAGTCCCTGGCTATTTACCCATGACCCTTACATCTTGTGGGAAGAAGGGGTTGTCAAATTCGTGTCGCCAAAATGTGTAGATCACTGCTGGTTGGATTCGTGGGGAGACCGGCCTGCCGCGCAGTTCCCCTGCGGCGCTTTGAAGCCGGAAGAGTTAGCGTCTTTGCCTCGAGAGTATAGAGACTTGGCGAAAGTTTTTGGCGAAGAAGAAGCTAACGAACTGCCCCCCCATCGCTCTACTGACTGTGCTATTGAACTCTTGCCTGATTGTAAATTGCCTAAAGGTAAAATCTATGCGATGGGGCCGGCTGAGAAAGTTGAACTGCGGAATTTTATTGATAAAAACTTGGCCCGCGGTTTCATTCGCCCGGCTTCCTCCCCTTTCGCCGCGCCGGTACTCTTCCGAAAGAAGAAAGACGGGGGGCTCAGATTGTGCACGGATTATAGGGGTTTGAACGCTGTTTCTTTGTCCAATGCCTACCCCCTCCCCCTTATCAAGGACTTGGTAGCAGAGGCCACCAAAGGCAAAATCTTCTCGAAACTTGACCTACGGGATGCATATTTCCGAGTGCGCATTAGGGAGGGGGACGAAAGTAAGACTGCGTTTAATACCCCCTTGGGGCAGTTTGAATACCTCGTTATGCCCTTCGGGCTTCAAGGGGCTCCGGGGGTCTTCATGAACTTAATCAATGAGGTCCTACATGAATTTTTGTTCAAAGGGGTGGTTCTTTACCTTGATGATGTGTTGCTGTATTCCCAGGACCTACCGTCGCATATTAAATTGGTGCGCCAGGTCCTTAAGAGGCTTTATGAGCACAACCTGTTCGCCAAACTGTCTAAATGTGAATTCCACAAGCCCTGCATTGACTTTTTGGGTTATCGCATCTCCGGGGGGAAGGTGGAAATGGACCCTGCTAAAATACAGGCTGTGCTTGACTGGGAACCCCCCAGAACCCGCAAACAATTGCAAATGTTCCTCGGATTCGCCAATTTTTACAGAAATTTCATCCAAAATTTCGCTCAAATTGCCCTTCCTCTAACCGATTTGTTAAAAACCAAGGGAAAGGGGTTTGATGCTACAAAACCAGGCGCCCCGCTTAAATGGTCCCCTGCTTGCGCAGAGGCTTTTGAGAAACTTAAACTAATGTTCACGTCTGAGCCCGTGCTGGCGCGCCCTGATGAAACTAAAAAATTCATTGTCCAGACTGATGCCTCGGATGTGGCAATGGGAGCCGCTATTTTGCAAGAAGGGGAAGATGGTCGTTTACACCCCCTTGCATTTGTGTCTAAAAAATTTTCGGACGCTGAACGAAACTGGGGGATTTGGGAGAAGGAGGCGTCGGCTATCCGGCTGGCTCTCTCCACTTGGAGGCAGTGGTTGGAGGGGGCTCAACTGCCATTTGAAGTCTGGACTGACCATAAAAATCTGGAAATGCTGAAATCCCCCCGTTCTCTAAACGCAAAACAACTTCGTTGGGCGGACTTCTTTGCTAAGTTTCGATTCACTCTTCGTCATTTTCCTGGGACGGCTAATTCCCTGGCAGACGCGCTCTCACGCCTCCCACAGCATGACAGTCAGCGTGAGGTCATCATGGACTCTGTTTTCTCCCCCTCCCACCTGGGGGGGGCTGTTGTCACCCGCGCGCAAGCGCGCTCAATTCCTCGCTCTGATGAGACTTCGCCTTCCCTTTTCCCTAGGGGGGGGGGGCCTGGGTCCAGAAATATGTTTCTGCTTTTACTGATGAAGATAATGCCTCCCTGCGGGCATTGCCGGATTATGTCCGTAGCCCAGAAGGTCTGATTTATTCTGGGGACAAACTGTATGTGCCTATTTCAATGAGGAGGGAAGTGATGGATTCTGCTCATGGTTCCAGACTGGCAGGACATTGGAGTTTTGTTAAATCACTGCAACTCATCCGCAGACAGTTTTGGTGGCCACACATGCGAAAAGACCTATTGACTTTTGTTCGGTCCTGTCAGACCTGTGCCTTAACTAAACCCAGGGGGGGCAAGCCTCCCGGTCTTCTGCAACCACTCCCTACTCCATCGAGGCCTTGGGAAGTGGTGTCCATGGACTTTATTACTGATCTCCCTGTGAGCAAAGGGAACACTGTTATTTGGGTGGTTGTTGATTTATTTTCTAAGCAGGCTCATTTTGTGCCTTTTCCTTCCTTGCCTACAGCACAGAAGTTGGCGAAATCGTTTATGTCTCACGTGGTGAAAATTCATCAATTGCCTGCTAAATTAATTTCTGACAGGGGGACCCAATTTGTTTCTAAGTTTTGGAGGGAACTTCTTTCCATTTTAGGGGTGGAACAAGGGCTCAGCAGCGCGTATCATCCTGAGACTGACGGACAAACAGAACGAGTGAATCAGACCCTGGAGCAATATCTTCGTTGTTTTACTAATTATCAACAAAATGATTGGTGTGAATTGTTGCCTCTTGCTGAATATTGTTATAACAACACTGTCCATAGCTCCACGGGCATGTCTCCTTATAAAGCTGTTTCTGGTTACGACAGCCCCCCCCTCCCTTTCCTGGAGGGGATGGGCCAACGTCCCGTGGGGGATGCTAATACTTGGTGTACTTCATTGCAAAATGCATGGCCTCTGCTATGCCAAACGCTTGACGCAGCCAAGGCTGCTTACAAGACCCAGGCAGACAAGGGTAGGGTGGTGGGGTTTGATCTGAAACCTGGGGATCTTGTGTATGTCTCGACCAAGAACATTAAGATGCTGCGACCTAGCAGGAAATTGGGGTGGAAGTTCATTGGTCCATTCAAAGTGCGTAAAGTCATAAATAATGTGGCGGTTGATGTTGTTTTGCCTAAGAATTTACGTGCTCTGCATTCTGTTTTTCACATGAGCCTGTTGAAGAAGGATCCTGGCCCGTCTCCCTGGAGACCAGCAGTTACTCCTCCTCCACCTGTCATTTTGGAAGGGGATGAACATTTTGAGATCGCTGATATCCTTGATTGTAAATTGAAACGTGGTAAACTCTGGTACCTTATCGAATGGGTTGATTTCGGTCCCCAGCACCGCGAATGGGTGGAAGAAGGGGATATTCGGGCCCCTTACCTGATCCGTAGTTTCCACAAGAGGTTCCCGGACAAACCGGGAGGTCTCCCGCCCAGCCCGGGAGATCTCCCGCCCGACCCGGGAGGTGTGTTTTAAGTGTATTTTAAGGGGGGCAGTATGTCAGCAAGCTGCCATTCTGTTTTCTGTGACCTCTGTGTACATATCCTTACCCTGTTGCACCCGGCTTGTTTATACTATCCTGCTTCTGTGCTGGAATGCCTAAGATAACTACTGGTGGATGTGTGGGGGAGAAGATGCTGTAATGCTTGCCTATTGCTATCTCATGAGAACTGCACCTGTGTTTTGTCTGATGTTCTGCCTGGTTCCCATGGACTGGGCGCGCAACCGTTTCATTAGCCCGCCAGCGGGAATATTATTCATTGGATATGTATCTGTTTGAATTTCCTTTATTATGCTCGCCCTACCTGTGTATCCCCAGTTCTAACAAAGAACGTGTTTGAGTATGTCTTCAACGCTTTGAAATAAATTTTACTTTTCTTGAAAACGTGGATTTATTCTCGATGCTTGGGGATCCAACACAGGACCACATTACCCAGGGGCGCCTTGTTGGGGATCCCTGGGCTAGAATCCGGGTGACCCAGGTTTGAATCCCTTCTAGGGTTGCCAGCCCTGGGTTGGGAAATACCCAAAGAATTTGGGGATGGAGCCTGGGGGGTGTTGGGGAGGGGAGGGACCTCAGCAGGGTATAACGCCAGAGAGTCCGCCTTCCAAAGAATCCATTTTCTCCAGGGCAGCTGATCTCGATTGCGTGGAGGTCAATTGTAAGAGTAGGAGGTCTCCAGGTGCCACCTGGTGGTTGGCAAGCTCAGTCCGTACTTTGCCATGGAAGCTTGCGGGGTGGCCCTGAGCCAGTTGCTCTCTCTTTCTCTCTCCAGTTTGGCGTGCGAGCCCGTTTGGTGTCGTGGTTAAGTGCGCGGAGTCTAATCTGGGAGAACCGGGTTTGATTCCCCACTCCTCCACTTGCACCTGCTGGATGACCTTGGGCAAGCCGTAGTTCTCTTAGAGCTGTCCTTGAATGAGCAGTTTCTCTCAGAGCTGTTCTTGAAAAGGAGCCGTTTCTGTCTCTCAGCCCCACCGACCTCACAGGGTGTCTGTTGAGGGGAGGGGAAGGGAAAGGAGATTGTAAGCTGCTCTGAGACTCCGAGTGGAGGGCGGGGTATCAATCCAATCTCCTCCTCCTCCTCCTCTCCCTCCCTCCCTCCCTCTCTCTCTCAGCCTCACCTACCTCACAGGGTTGCTGTGCAGGTAAAATGGAGGAGAGCAACACAAGCCGCTTTGGGCCCCCATCGGGGAGGAAGGCGGGGGATGAATGAAATGAGAGGAATCCACCCGGGGCCCACCTGTCTCTGCAGCAGGATGTTGGCCTCGGTGACGGAACATCAGCCCCTTTCTCCAAAGAAGGTCTGATGACTTGGAGAAGATAAAGGCGACTCTTCCCTCTGTGGCAGAGGATGGGGAGAGAACGGAGCGCGGACAGGCACCCCGTCTCGTGTTTCTCCTTTTCATTCCCGTCCAGTGCCCCCGTCGGGCCCCTCCGATGGGCGAACAAGAGTCTAGTGTTGTCCGTTTATCTGGAGGAAGCTGCGGGACAAGGCAGATTGTTCTCCGGGGCCTTGAGAACAGAATCTTCCCAGGCGAGGAGGATGAGCCGGGCAGTTTGAAAACCCCTTTTCACTGAGAACCATTAGCAGGAGATAAAGGTCTGGGCGGCTTAGGATTTCTCTTGTCCTCTTGGCATGGATCTTCCCACCGCCCGGCGACAACAGCTGGGGCCATTTTTAATAGCCTCCCTAATGGCGCGTTTCCCCTCCTCGCTGCCACTCATTTGCAGGAGAAAGGGCCCGTTTCAACAGCTGTTATCTGATGGAGCTGCTCAGAGTGCTTTTCTCTCTCCCCCCCCCCCCCCCCCCCCCCGCCCGCCCTGCCCTTTTTCTTCTGGATGCCCGGCCCTTCCAGTTCCTTGGCCTGTGTCGAATGCATAGCAATCCCGTACTTCCTCTGTGGCCGCCCATCCAAGCACTAACCAGGGCTTCTGAGGTCGAAGGAGATCAGGCTATCCTGGGCGATCCAGACTGAGAGCCTGGCGGTGGAAGGTGCCCTCAAGTTGCAGCTGCCCTACGGTGACCCTGTGGGGTTTTCCAGGCGACAGAAGCTCAGAGGTGGTTTTCCATGGCCTCCCTCTGCGTAGGAGCCCTCGACTTCCTTGGTGGTCTCCCAGCCAACTCCTAACCAGGTCCAGCCCTGCTTAGCTTCCGAGAGCTGATGAGTTCAGCCCAGCCGGGGCCATCCAAGTCAGAGCCTCAGTGAGACTGGTGGGCTATAAAATGAACAAACGAACAACCAAACGAACATCCAAACGAACAACCGAACGAACAACCGAACGAACAACAGAACGAACAACCGAACGAACGAACGAAGAAACAAACAACCGAAGAAACAAACAAACGAATGAATGAACAAACGAACAAAGGAACGAATGAACAAACGAACAAATGAACGAATGAATGAATGACATTAAAAGCATCTCCCCTAAGAAAGCTCCTTCCCTGTCCTGATCCCGCTTCAGCCGGTGATGCCAGTGATTAAGCGGGGGGCACTGGGTTAGTTAACTGTATGGAATCCTCTTTCTGGAGGTACATGTAGCATTCATGTGTGGGAGCTCCACATGTCCCTTGCAACACTTATGGGGCTCTGGAGCATTACCCGATAGTCCAGCAGGCTGCTGTGGAAAGCAGAAAGGAGTCGGGCTAACCACAGCCACGTATGAGGCCCTGCTTGGATACATTTCACTTATGCTGAGCCTTGCCGTTTGCCTCCATCTTGGTAGGCCATCCCCACTCCATTCCCTCATGCTCACTCAGTGAAGCAGCGGGAGAAAAATAGGTGGTGCTGCACGACATGTGATCCCAGGGTGACTGCCCGGAAGTGCCATCACTGCGTCCCTCCATTCCCTGTCCCTCAGAGCTCCCACGATTGCCAAGCACCCCACTGGCATGCATACGCTGAGAACACGGTAAAAAAGAAAGGAAAGAAAGAAAAGAAAACCCTTGATCCGTTTCCCCCAAAGAAGGTTTTTTCTTGAACCTCCGAATTTGCCTTCAATCCCCTCTTTTAGGCAAAACCCATTGCATTTCGTATCCCCCACCTCCAAATGTTATCTCCCCTGCATTCAAAGCAAGGAAAGTTAGCTTAGCTAGAACGGCTGGGTAGAAACTCTCACAGCAGTTAATAACCACCTCCAGGAGGAGTCAAATCTTGTTTGACCTCTTGATCCCAGCTAATGAGTCAGAAGACTTCCCCACTGACAATCCAATGAGGTCAACGGAGAGGTCGCCAACTTTGTGCAGGGAGTCACCCTTAGTGAACGTCACCCCTTTTCGAGAGGCCTATTTAATCCAGTCTGATAACGAGGCGTAATTGAACTTTCTGGCGGAGAGACCAGGAGGGGGCAAGGCTGAAGACCGAGAAAAAAGAGAAAACGGGGCACATATGGTAGCCAGAGGTGGTGCCAACCTCTGGAGACTTGCAGCCGGGGGTGAACTGGGATGGTAAAGCAGCCCTGCTGCTAACGCAGCCCAAGGGCGCTGCCATGCTGGCAGCACCAGAGTACCCACCCCCTCGGGTGAGTTTGCCCCCCAGGTACCGTTCCCGGCAAATGAAAGGGGAGGTCCATTTTGGCTTGCAACCAGGGTCCCCTCTAAGCTGAGTTAGTGTGAGCTAGCTCACGGTTTTTTAGCCTCCGGCTCGCACGTGTCTATCTTCGCTCAGGAAGGGATGGCTCCAGAGAGCAAACTAATTGATGCAGCAGCCAAATCGCTCCCTCGCAACTTTAAGGCCAGTCGCTCACAAAGTAGGATTTTGGCTCACGCCTTGGAGGGAGCGTCGCTTGCGACCACCTAACACAGAGCACTTCCTTGGGAAATTTCTGTTAAAGATATCGGGTTTCCAGCTCTCAGTCGGGAAATACGTGGAGATTTGGGGGGTGGGGTGGAGCATGAGGAGGGTGGGGTTTGGGGAGGGGAGGGGCTTCAAATTGGCTATAATGCCCTAGAGTCCACCTTCCAAAACAGCCATTTCCCCCAGGTGAACGGACCTCTGTCACCTGGAGACCAGCTGTAACCCCAGGATAGGCAGAGAGGTAGTAGGCATAGAGAAATGAGCATTGGTAATCAGACAGCATTCCTAATCCTTGGACTGCAAAGAGATCGAATCAGTCCATCCTAAAACAAATCAACCCTGACTGTTCCCTGGAAGGCCAGAAACTGAAGCTGAAGCTCAAATACTTTGGCCACCAAATGAGAAGGGAGCCCTCACTGGAGAAGACCCTGATGCTGGGAAAGACTGAAGGTCAAAGAAGACGGGGACGGCAAAGGATGAGATGGTTAGACAGAGTTATCGATGCAGTGAACATGAAATTAAGCAAACTCCGGAGCACAACAGAAGACAGGAGGGCCTGGCATGATGTGGTCCGTGGGGCCTCACAGAGTCGGACTCAGCTGTGCAATTGAACAACAAAAATAACAACAAATCAGACAGGAAGCCTAGGTCTTGATTCAATCCAGGTGGATGCATTGTTTTGAGCTCCTGAAGAAGTATGCCTGCACACGAAAGCTCGTACCTTGAATAAACCTTTGTTGGTCTTAAAGGTGCCACTGGACCCAAAGGTCGTCTCGAGCTTCGTTACCACTCGCAATTTAGCAATCTCTCTTTCTAATCTCCCTTTGAAATTCCTTGGTAAGAGAACTGCTACTCTTAGGTCAGCATCTGAATGTTCTAGAAGGTTAAAATGTCCCCCCCACCACTGTTTTTTGGATGTTATGGTTTCTGATGTCAGACTTACATTCATTAATTCTTTGTCGAAGGGACTCGCCTATTTGTCCAATGTGGAGGGTGGAAGGGCATTGCTGAGACGTGATGGCCAATGTTTCCTCTAAGATGAGTTAGTGTGAGCTATCTCACAGTCTTTTAGCCTCCAGCTCACACATTTTTGTCTTAGCTCAGGAAGGATGGCTCCAGAGCCAACTAATTTATGCAGTTGCCAAATCACTCGCTCACAACCTTAACGCCCATAGCTCACAAAGTAGAATTTTTGCTCACAAGACTCCACAGCTTAGAGGGAGCATTGATGATGGCATAAATCGCATCAGAGGATGAGCAGGCGTCTGAACCTGCTCATCCTCTAAATACAAAAGGCCAATGCTATGCTGGGGATTATTAGGAAGGGTATTGAAAACAGATCAGCCAATATCATAATGCCCCTATATAAATCGATGGTGCGACCTCATTTGGAATACTGTGTGCAGTTCTGGTCACCACACCTTAAAAAGGATATTATAGCTTTGGAAAAAGTGCAGAAAAGGGCAACTCGAATGATAAAAGGATTGGAACACTTTCCCTATGAGGAAAGGTTAAGGCGCTTAGGGCTCTTTAGCTTGGAGAAACGACGACTGAGGGGAGACATGATTGAGGTTTCTAAGATTATGCATGGGATAGAGCAGGTAGAGAAAGAGGCACTTTTCTCCCTTTCTCACAATACAAGAACTCGTGGGCACTCCATGAAATTGCTGAGCGGTCGGGTTAGAACGGATAAAAGGAAGTCCTTCTTCACCCAAAGAGTGATTAACACTTGGAATTCACTGCCACAGGAAGTGGTGGCGGCTACAAGCATGGACGGCTTCAAAAGGGAATTAGATAAGCATATGGAGCAGAGGTCCATCAGTGGCTATTAGCCACAAGGTATAGATAGGGGCTCTGGGGCAAGTGATGCTCTGTCTTCTTGGTGCTTGGGGGGGGGGCAAGAGTGGGAGGGCTTCTGGTGTCCTGGCCCCACTGGTGGATTTCCTGATGGCCCCTGGTATTTCTGGCCACTGTGTGACACAGTGTTGGACTACATGGGCCATTGGCCTGATTCACCATTGGCTTCCCTTATGTTCTTATGGATAAACATATGGAGCAGAGGTCCATTAGTGGCTATTAGCCACAAGGTATAGATAGGAACTCTCAGGCTGGGGCGAGTGATGCTCTGTATCCTTGGTGCTTGGGCAACAGTGGGAGGGCTTCTAATGTCCTGGCCCCACTGATGGACCTCCTGATGGCACCTGTTGTTTCTGGCCACTGTGTGACACAGAGTGTTGGACTGGATGGGCCTTTGGCCTGATCCAACATGGGCGTCTCTTATGTTCTTAACCTGAGATGGTCTGACTGATGTTGCCGGGTCCACTGATGGTGCTGCTGGGATCTCCATGAGAGCAAAATTGGCCTCTTGGTTTGTTACAGGCCTTGGTACCAGAGTACATGTTACGGTTAAGTAGTTTGTCATTGCGGGTGAGAAGCTGTTTTAGGTTAGCAGGCTATCTGTAAGCAAGAAAATGTCACACACACACCCAGTGCCTATGTGAGGGAAGCGTCACTATCTAGCATGGGTTGTAGGTCGTTAATAATGCATCGGACTGGCTTGAATTTCGAGCTGTAGGTGACCACCGGTAGTGTTCTGTTGTTATTTTCTTTGGGCTTGTCTTGTAGGAAGCTGTCTGTGGGTGTCATTCTGGCTTTTCCAATCATCTTTCTCACCATACCAGGAGGTTATGAAGAAGAGAAGAAGAGATTGGATTTATACCCCGCCCTTCACTGCCCAAGGGAGTCTCAGAGCGGCTTACAAACTCCTTTCCTTTTTTTTTTTTGAATCTGCCCTCAAAGGGTAGGTTTTTTTTTTTTCATAACAGACAAACCAAACATACACACATATAACACAAACGGGGGTATCAAATGCTTATGTTTCCAATAATTGCCTCTTAGATATCCTCTATCTAATACAATATCACGTATCATTATTTTCTATGAGCTCACATTTTTGTATCTGAAAACCAACATCTGTACCTGCTATCTCAATGTTCTAACCTATACTTTGCTCTAGGGATTACATTTTTAGGTTACAATCATTTGAGCTATTATACCAATTATAGGAATGCCTCCATGTGTTCTGGAATGTATCGTTTGTTGGTCTTCAAGGTGCCACCGGACTCTAAATTTGCTCTGAAGTCGCTGAGAAAGTCAATGCTCTCCATCTCCCGAAAAGTCCTAAAAAGACTGAGACAAGGGAACTTGAAGATCTCCCTTTCTCCTGCCTCTGTCTGCCAGTAAAGATCCTCTTTAAATCCCAGGTCTCTGGGCCACCAGTGTCGGAGGTGATATAGGCATGCACCAAAGACAGGGTAACTGGCACCGAATCTGCAGCTTTTCAGAAGCCAGAGGAAAACGTATTTATTCTTCCTGGCTGTAAGAACATATATATCCTTCCAGACTTTGTTACTATCAGGTGTCCCATAGATATACTCATGGGCTGCCACCCATTTTAGAAGAAGAGGAGGAGGAGGAGGAGGAGGAGATTGGATTTATATCAATCTCAGAGTGGCTCACAAACTCCTACACAATGAAGAAATAATGCTAATGAAGAAATAATAACAGAATGACAAACCATCGTGTAGAAAGGTTTTACTTTATTTGAAGCTATAGGTGCATGTACAGTATCACTGTTAGGAATGGGGGGGAAGCATGACAGGTTATAGTACATTCAAACAGCTGAGGCCCAATTGCGGGACTTCCCGCGCACGCCATCGGGCCTGGGAGCAAACGCTTCTAGTTGGCATAACATATTTCCTTCCCACGGCTCTCCGTGAGATCACCCAAGCAACTATCTAGCAGCGAACCACCTGTGGCCTTGAGAGATATACACGTTCCAGCAGCTAAGCAATTAAGCGCATCAACAGGTCTACATATGAACGAGAAAGCGCATACATGTGAAACCCAAAATAAAAAAATACATTTGGCAGCTTGCTGACATGGACACGCAAATGGATAGTGTACTAGAACTCCGTCGTTTGTCTGTAACTAGTAACTGTATTACTTTGTACGTACTGCTAAGCTTTCTATCGTATATTGTAGTGTTATTGTTGTAATCTTTTAAATAATTGAATTCTAAACATTGCATATAAAAACTAACAAATATTGTTAAATTGTACATGGTGATTTACTGTTTTACTGGCTTATCAGAACTACTTAGAGTCCACGCACTTAACCACAACACCAAACTCTCGGTCTCTGATTGTAGTTGCAAAAATGCCTGTTGCAGATCCTTCAAGGGAGCACCTCTGTCTGAGGGGTTGGAGCAGAGGTGAAAGCAGCGTAGGGCTTGGCTATACACAGTGGGTCCTTTGATGCGGTGGGGGTGGTCGCTGGAAGCATGTAGGTATGTTTGCCGATCTGTCAGTTTCTGAGTTGGAAAATGTGAAATCATCTTAGAGGCAAACGATTTTTCTTCATCCTCCAAAAGGAGGCTTCCGAAGCAAAATTTAGTTTGGCTCCTATTTCAGGCTCAACGGTGACATTTCTGCAGGAGCAAGGGCACCTCCGGCTCCGCCACGGCCTTTGCTGAAATTGCACCACCTCTGCTCTGGCTGAGCTGCAGACCAAGAAGCCCTCCCCCCGGACCCCAGCCCCACTTCAAAAAATCCAGCTGAATTGCAACTGTTAGCCAAACTGTATTTTGAGCTCCATCAATAATATCGGATGCGACGCACAGGCCCAAGAGGAAGAAATCTGAAAAGCTGAGCTGTCATTAAAACCCGGTATGGGAACCGCCGAATTCCCCATGCAGCCTGAGCAATTGGTTCAGAGGGGTTCAAAAGCTAAAAAAAGTACACCTTACGATTACTAATGCTTAGCGGCAGCCCTGGGGCTTTGAGGAGTAACTCGAGAACAGGTTGGATCCCTGCCCAAGGGAACCTGCAGTCTACGTTTCAGGGTTTGGGGAAGGGAGACTGCACGGAAGGGGAGGGGAACCAGGGATAAATGGGAACCAACACAGGTGGTTATATGTAACTTCCACCCGTAATGATTCATAAACTTCCACTCCAAATTATAGCCCCTGTTACACCTAGGGCTCGCTACATGGTCCTTCCCAACCCACAGGTATGTCCAGTGATGGCTATTTTAACGGGAATTCTGTTTAGGCAGTCCACAAGCCAGCAGCCCGCAAACTACAACACAGCCGTTCCTGGAACACAATAGTAAAAGGAAAAGAACTGTGGATGCTATAAACTGCATGCTGCAATCATCCAGCGTCGTTCGCCTTTCCCAATGCTCTCCTACACTCCCTTTTCAAGACACCACGGAACACGCATGCATGGAAAACAGAGGAAAGATTTGTGGGGTTTTTATAACAGATTTTTATTGATTTTCTACAAAGAAAGAGAAAGACAGGCATTACAGAATACAGGCAGAATAACACAAAACGAATAAGAAGCATGTACTCATTATATTTAATTACCTTTTACATACATAGAACCATTCTTTTATGCACTTAAACAGGTTTAATATTATGTATACCAGAATAATATTTTGAAAAATATAAAAATTTGTATTTTAATAGTTATGGTGTACATCTTTGGAGATACACCTCAATCCATTTATAAAGTCTTGACCATGTTTTCTCAAAAATTTCTTCTTTTTTATCTTGTAATTGCAAAGTTAATATGACCATCTCCGCTGTTTCTAATAATTTATAGATTATTTCTTCTTTTGATGGAACGTCTTCTTTCCTCCAGTGTTTTGCATACAAAATCCTAGCCATGGTTATAACATGTATAATCATATAAGTATCTGGTTTTTAAAAAATCTTTCTGGTATAATATTTAATAAAAACAATTCTGGTACAAATGGTACAGTTGTTTCTAACATTTTTTTCAATATCTCATGCATCCAAATCCAATATTTTTTAGTTATATTACAAGACCACCACATATGAAAAAAGAACCAGTATTTTGCTTTCTGTTCCATAAAATCCTAGACAAACGAGTAGAAAGGAAAGGGGGTCCGAAGTCAACGGCTCTTCCTGTCGCCCACGTTTGGCCTGCTGGATTCCCCGGCTGTCAACCTGAGCGTGAGGAGGGGTGCCCTCCGAGTTTGGGGGAGGGTTGGGGGGCCCACCTCCACAGCCTGCCTGTTGAGAGGATGATCTGGCCTGACAGGTAACCCCTTCGTGACCGCCACTCCCGCAGCTAACCCCCAAAACGTATCAGCAACCGAAACTCCTTCTGGGCCAGCGCTCATTTCGCAGGCCTAACCTCCCCAGCTTGATTCCGTGCCTGGAAACAGCGTTCAGCTGGGGCTCACGCTGTGGAAAGGCTTCATCAGATCCCTAATAGGCAAGACCTGGCCTTGAACCCGGCGCCCGCTGCGCTGGCAAGGCCGGGACGCACGGAGATGGAGCACACCTTTTTTTGCATGGGCTTCATTTCACCAGGAAGAACGGCGGTGGGTGGGGCAGGGTGGGAGGGAGCACACAGCGTGGCTCCCCCCCCCCACGACCAGATTTGGTACCCCAGACTCCCAGGCTGCCGACCTGAGGGTGAGCACCACGAGCAAGAATACTCATGGTAGGGCTGTCAGCCTCCAGGTGGGGGTCTGGAGATCTCCCGGAATTACAACGGACTTCCAGGTAACAGAGGTCAGTTCCCCAGGAGGAAACGGCAGCTTTAGAGCAGGGGTGTCGAACTCGTTTGTTGTGAGGGCCAGATCTGACATAAATGAGGCCTGTCAGAACCCACAGCCAACTACGTAGTACACGCTTATCAGGAAAGGTAATACTTTATCGAAGAGCTATAGATGCATTAACATAGGCACTGTTAGGAATGACGGCTTCCCATGGGGCATAATAGGATATAGGGTATTTGTATGCACCCCCCACTGCCCTGGCCAATTAGCCACACTCCTGCGCACGGGAGAAAGGGCTCCGGCCGTTGCGGGCTGAAGCTGGGAACCAACTCTCTCCCACGGTTCCCGAGAAACCCGGACATCAACATCCCCACCTGCAGAACTTGTAGATAAGCGTTACAGCAGCAAAGAAGCACAGAAGGAATGCACTGGCAATTAGGATACAACTAACCTCCCCACCCCCATGCAGCATAGCTGACAGGCCTTGTTGGGCCGGGCCATGCGTGTCCTAAAATGTAATGCCAGGTAGCGGAGATATAAGCTTTATAAAGGACACAAACACAAAGGTGGGGTTTTTTTTAACTTGAAATAAAATCAGTGCTTAAAACATCAGCACTCTTGCGATATTTTGTTTATTTAACCGTGTCTGATCACTGACACCTCTTGCTCTGAATGATTGCATCAAAATGTCTGTGCCGTTGCAATCTTGAGTGTGCTGTTCAGGTGTGTATCTGTAAGCTGCAAACCTACGATGATGCAGCAGCAGCAGAACTGGAAGAAGAAGCAGAAGACAGCCAGTTCCACTGTGGGCCTGATAGAAGCCCTCTGGGAGCCTGATCCGGCCCCCCGGGCCGCATGTTTGACACCCCTGCTTTAGAGGGTGGGCTGTATGCAGTCATCATATCCTTGCTCAGCTCCCTCCCCTACCCAAATCCTGCCTTCGCCACAGACTCTGCCCCCCAATTTCTAGGAATTTCAGAGCTGGCAACCAATGCTCCCTCTAAGCTGTGGAGTCTTGTGAGCAAAAATTCTACCTTGTGAGCTCCTGGCATTAAAGTTGTGAGCGAGCGATTTGGCTGCTGCATAAATTAGTTTGCTCTGGAGCCCTCCTTCCTGAGCGAAGACAAAAATGTGTGAGCGGGAGGCTATAAAACTGTGAGCTAGCTCACAATCACTCAGCTTAGAGGGAACACTTCTGGCCACCCTGGCTCACAAGGTACCTAGGTTTGACCAAAACCTTTCCAATACCTTTAACTAAGGTCCCGGTCACGCAGAGAATTTGCCCCGCGATCATACCACAACATCTGGCAAGCGTTGCATGCCCGTCTCCAACCTGTAGCTTCGGCCCAAAGAAGCAGAGTTAAAAGATACTAGGAACCATACAGTATCTTCCGGAAAATGCGTGGTGCAGGCAGGCATCTGATCAGGGAAGCGCTGGTAGCCCGTCGCAGCCAGCGCCTGTCTGCGTCCCACGCATGTGCACAAACGCGATTCTGCTGTGTTGATGTGTGTGTTAGTGTGATCGGCTGCCAAAGGCCTGAACATGGTGTCACGATAGAGCCAGGGAGGCAGGCAGACAGGGAGAGTCACAATACAAGTCCAAAGGTCAGCCGGGAGAGCAGTCAGCAAAGCATTAAACAAGTCCCAAAACACCAGACAAAGCCATAGTCAAACATTACCAGAGGTCAGAGTACAGGGAGCAAAGCCGAGGGCGTGGTCAGGTTCAAAGCTGGAAGTCAGGAGCCAGAGCAGTCCAAACACAAGCCAAGTCCAAAAGCCACAGAGTCAAACAGGAATCAAGGTGCAGAGCTATTGGTTCTACAAACGAGGTTGCCAGCACAAATTGCTCATGGCCAGAGGCCCTACTAAATAGTGCTCTGGCCCATTAACTCATTAGCACCTTTGTGCGAGGTCCTGCCTGCTGTTAAAACTCAGGGCTCAAGGATCTCCGCCCTCTTGAACGTGCTTCTTTTCGTCGGCTAGCCAGCTCCTGACGTCTCTGATCCCTAAGCCTACTTACAGGTGGGGGAGATGCAGGTGGTGAGCTGCTTATGGCCTGCTGAATCCCAGGTGCAAACCGTCCTGTAGTTGACTCAGATTGTTGTGTATCCTCCTCAGTACTTACAGTAAGTGCAGATCCTGATGCTTCTTCAGCTCTTAAAGGCTCTGAATCCTCCCCTCTTAGGCTGTCAGGAGCTGGCTCTGGGGCTGAGTCAAGGGCAGGCATGACACATGGAGCCTCGGGGGAACGTCAGATCACGCTACCGCGCTTCATTTTGCTCTGGCTCTAAAAGCCTCACTTCCCCACGGATTATCCTGCTCGTGTGGCTGAGACCTAAGTGGGTTTTTTATATATATTTCTTTGGCTCTTTTATGGTCTTCTTCTGGTCCAAGTTCTGTTCCGTGAATATTTTTTTAGCATACGCAGTGGTTGTTTTATGCTATTTTTATGCCATGGCTTCTTTTTAGTCGCTTGCTTTGTTTTTACATTGATGATTTATGATGTTTTAGTGATTCTATGGTATTGTTTTTACTAGTGAGCTGACCCCAGCAAGGGTCCCGGTGCCGTGGCGTATAAATCTTCTAAATGAATGAATAATAACCCAACAGAACTGCTCACTGCTCAACGGCCCACTTGACAGACATTAGGAAAGGGGGAAAGGGTAGATTTATTAACCCAAAAATCACATTAATTGAAAGAGAAAGCAATATACATTTGGGCCTATTGGATTTGGATCGGGTGGTTTGCAACTGCAAAAGACAGAAGCCCTTAATGTTGACCTTTTTGGTTTCTCCCCAGCAGAAATGTTGGGGTACGTTTCCTGGGAATTGGCACCTCAGACCGCACAGTGACTTCGTTCATCACAGATCAATGATGTAAGTATTACGCCTCATCAGCCTGTAACAATATGTCTTTTCCGGGCGGGTACCGTGCTGACGCACAACTTGGAAGAGAGACATTTCTTGGAGAGCTCTGTGAAACTTTGACGAGCTCATGGCTCTGGAGCACTAAAGGAACTGGAGCTCCATCCAGTTAATTCAAGAAGAAATTTCCCCTCCAAAAAAGGAGCCCCGGACATCTGCTCTGAGGTAAAAGAAGATGGTCTGAAAGACAGCTCTAGAAGCGGTGTCCAAAATGGTGCCCGGCTCGGGCTGTGCTGGCAAGGGGGATGGTGCTACAGCAGGGGTGGCCGAATGGTGACTTGGGAGCCACACACGGCTCTTTCACACATATTGGGTGCGTTCAGACGCACCGTTTCAGCCGGCATAAACTGTACCGGTTGGAACCGGTGCAGTTTATGCCGGCTGAAACGCGATCACACTCACCTCCTGTCTGCGGATCCCATCGCTGTATGCCTGTCCACACACAGCGGGCATCGGCGTTTTTTTTTTTTTTAAACTCAGTTTGAGCATGCGCATAGGCAGCCATCCACAGAATGGCAATCTTTGTGCATGCGCAGAAAACCCCGTCTTACATTTAAACTTTAAAGGTAAGGACTTACCTTTAAAGTTTAAAGAGCAAAGTAGCCTCCCTGAGGTCCCGGACGCCTCCGAAACGCTAAACTAAGGCCCTTTTCTTTCTTTTTTTAAACAAACGCCAGGGCGAAGCTTCGCCCAAGCGCATATCGCCAACCTTCAAAAAAAAAGGCGGACGAAAATCGGAAGCCTTGGGCTTCCGAACGGAAGTGGCTCTGCAACGTTGGAGAGCGATCAGACGGGGGGGGGTAAAGCGATTACAACTGTTGTACTCAGGATACCACCACTTGGGGACCTAGTGGCAGAATACAACAGTGTAAAGCTCTTTGCAACGGTTAGGGATGGAAGGCAGATGTTCTACGTGTGAACGCCGGTAAGTACACTGATAGCAACCGGCACCTATACCGTTGCAAACGCCGCGTCTGAACACACCCATTGTGTGGCTCCCGACAGCGTGGTTGGGGAAGCGAAGATAAGCAATGTCCTTCCTTCCTTCCTTCCTTCCT
>NW_015162496.1:564359-566928 GCF_001447785.1 Gekko japonicus
TCCATTGCCCTCCCTCCCATCTATTTCCTTTATTTGTTCCTTTCTCTCTCTCTCTCTCTCTTTCTTTCTTTCCACCTCTTTCATTCTTTCTTTCCACCTCTCTCTCTCTCTTTCTCTCTCTCTTAGACAAATAAATACCATCTGCAAACAAATAAATATCATTGGACAAATAAATATAATGATCAATATCTGTTTTTACCCCTTTTGCTTTTGTTTCTGGCAGTCTCATTTAATGTTAATAAAAAGAAAATTTACGTGTTTTAAATAAAAAAGCGTGTGTGTGATATCTGTTCATGTCTTGTGGCTCTCAGAGGTATGACGTTTATTCTATGTGGCTCTTACCCTGAGTAAGCTTGGCCACCTCTGTGCTACAGCCTCTCTTTCCAGGTGCTGCATGGCCTGTCTTCCCTCGGCCTCGCCCCAATGCAGACGGGGCCGCCTGCTAAAGCCGACGCTGCTTTTCTCCCATCCTCGATCTCTCCACGTGTGGGAAGAGAGCACCTGTTACAGGCATGCCAAGGACAAGGGTGGTCTTCTCCGTGTTGTTCCTTGCAGAATGCCCAAACCTGGGGTCGGACCATCCATGGAACCAGGGGTCATTTCATAAAAAAGAGGTGCAGGAGCTCATTAGCATAACTCATTAGCATACACCACACCCCCTGACCTCACCGGGAGTGTGTCAGAAGGCAACACCCACCGCTCAGGCTCCACTGGACTCTTTTGGATTGCTAGCTATTGGGGGGGTGGACGTGTAGATCTGTCCTCACGGAGGAGGGAGAGCTTGTACCTGAATAAAACCTGGTCTTAAAGGTGCCACTGGACTGTTTTGGATTGCTAGCTATGGGGGTGGGAGCACACAGATCTGCCCTCACAGAGGAGGGAGAGCTTGTACCTGAAGGCATGGGGGGGCTCTGCAACTTACCTGGCTGCTTCTAGCTCTGACTGAGGGCTGCTGGGAGCAGGGGGTGGGGCTTGTTGCATGTGCCCACCCCCTGGGCTCTTTACTGCCGGAGCTCTGCTCCTGTGCGCTCCCGCAGGAAATGACCCCTGCATGGAACCTATGAAGTACTGAGACTGATGCATGGAGGAGTGATTTCAGCTCATACTTTATTATATACAGGAGAACTTGAGATGCAGTAGCCGGGCCAGAGGCCGGCTTATATCCCTGTAGCAAACCACACCCAAACACACACCCACACGGGTGATAGGATATTTACCGTGCACCCAAGTCCCATAGGTCAATTCTCGGATCCTAGCCATCCGATAGGTGCGCCCTAGGATCTGTTTGGGCTATTGTCTCTGGAAGCGAAGCTCAGGCCATTCGCATGGCCACGTGCAGACCCGACCCCATGCACGGTTTCTCTGGGTACACAACAGAACCCAGTATTTAACACCTGCTCTGCCCTCAGCCTGTCAGCACCAGGACAGCTTTCACGTCTGCTGCTTTATTTTCGGAACGTGCCGATGGAGAACTAAACCCAGCCACAAGATGGGTTCGCTCCTCCTGGGTGAAGAAGAGCAACAAACGGAGTGAAGAAAGGCCTCCAAATAAATGGGAGTCTGGACCGACAAGCCTCGAGGCCTCTCTTTTCTCGTCCCTTCTTGAATTCCACTGGGAGGCTCTTGCTGTTTTGGCCATTGGAGGGCACAGTCTCCTCAGATTTGGAGGGGTTGTCTAGTCACTGTCGCATCCTCTTGCCTCTTTCCCATCCGTTGGCTCCTCTTCAGCCCGAACTTTACACAGACCCCTCAGAGATAGTCAGGATGGCCCCTGAGACGAGGCTTACCAGTTCGGGGCTGGAAAAATTCCTGGAGATTTAGGGGGTAGGGCCCGGGAGGGGGAGATGTGGGACTTCAGTGGGGTAGAATGCCCTAGAGCCTACCCTCCAAAGAAGACGTTTCCTTCAGGGGAACTGATCTCTGTTTGGTGTGGTGGTTAAGTGCGCGGACTCTAATCTGGGAGAACCAGGTTGGATTCCCCACTCCTCCACTTGCACCTGGCTGGATGACCTTGGGCAAGCCATAGCTCTGATAAGAGCTGTTCTTGAAAAAGAGCCATTTCTGTCAAGAGCTCTCTCAGCCCCGCCTACCTCCCAGGGTGTCTGTTGTGGGGAGGGAGAGGGAAAGGAGGTTGTAAGCCGCTCTGAGACGCCTTTGGGTAGTGAAGGGCGGGGTGTAAATCCAATCTCTTCTTCTTCTTTCTGTAGTCTGGAGATCAGTTATAATTCAGGGAGATCTCCAGGCCCCACCTGGAGGTTGACCAGTCTAGGGGACAGATGGACTGCTGGGGGGCTGCTGTGTGCATTCAGAGGATGGCTTCTTTTGTCGTATCTTTGCCACCCACCCTCAGCCAGTCTATGGTTTGGCGCAATCCCTCCATCACAAACATATCCCGTCGATTGTCAAATACGTGCAGGAGACCAGCTGGGCTTGTGGCGGGGGGAGGGGGGGAGGATCCCAGCTCTCCCTCCACTCACTCAGTGGCCTCGTTCAGGTAGTGGCAACAGTCGGGGCTCCCACTCCCCCCCCCAGCAGCAGGGACACAGAAACCCCCCCCCAGAGCCCCTCA
>NW_015162496.1:567311-569241 GCF_001447785.1 Gekko japonicus
GACGTTTTCAAGCAGAGGCTGGATGACCATCTTTGAGGTATGTTGTAGATATGTAGGGCTATCTTTCGGCTGTGCTCCTGCAGAGTGCAGGGGGTTGGACTAGATGACCTGCAAGGTCCCTTCCAACTCTAACATTCTATGATTCAAAGAAGAAGAAGAAGAAGAAGAAGAATAGGACATTGGATTTATAACCCGCCCTTCACTACCCAAAGGTGTCTCAGAGCAGTTTATAAACTCCTTTCCCTTCCCCTCCCCACAACAGACACCCTGTGAGGCAGGTGGGGCTGAGAGAGCTCTGAGAGAAACAGCTCTTTTTCATGAACAGCTCTGAGAGAACTTGTGACTGACCCAAGGCCATCCAGCAGCTGCGAGTGGAGGAGTGGGGAATCAAACCCGGTCCTCCAAGATTAGAGTCCGTGCACTTGCACTTAACCACGACACCAAACTGGTTGCTAGGGCTGCCAGATCCAGGGTGAGAAATTCCTGGAGATTTGTGGGGTGGAGCTTATGGAGGGCACAGGTTGGGGAGGGAGGGATCTGCCATAGAATCCGTCCTCCAAAGTAGTCGTTTTCTCTAGGAGAACGGATTGCTATAGTCGGGGGGTGTGTGTCAGTCATAACTCCTGGAGATCTCCAGGCCCCACCTGGAGGTTGGCAACCCTAGTTTGGGAAATGCTTGGCATTTGGGGGCGGGGCCCGGATAGAGTGGGGTTTGGGGAAGGGAGGGGAGGGGAGGGACCTCCACAGGGCGCGGTGCCACAGAGCCCACTTTCCAAAAACAGCAGTTTTCTCCAGGGGAGCCGATCTCTGCCTGGAGGTCAGTGATAATTCCAGGAGAACTCCAGCTACCCCCTGGAGGTTGGCAACCTTGTGGCTTGCCCCCAGCCCCTTTGCCCCCTCCCACGTGTCCCTTGCCTCTGCTCTGCTTGCTGGCCTGCCTTGCTGCCCACGTGCCCCTCTGTGTGGGGAGGGAGAGATCCTTGGAAGGGACATTCCATCTGTTGAGAATCTTGGGGGGGGCCCCCTGCGCCTCGGATCGCAACACCCTCCCGTCAAGGCCGGTCCTCGGCAGGGTTTTATCGCTGCACATGGGCGGGGGAGAGGCGAGAGGGCTCCGATAACTGTGAAGGCAAAGCGCACTCTCGGTCCCAAATTTAGAAACAAAGATCGTAACAACAGAGGGAGCCTAATCTCTTTCCTTTTGACTTTGCAGGCAAGATCTGGCCATTCGGAATTCCAGAACCGGGGGAGAAGACGTGCAGGTGGCAGGAAGGTCTGAAAGGACATCTGCGTTCTTCTTTGCAGAAACGCCACCGTCATCTAATGCAGCTCCCTTTTCTCCCTTGCACCATCCCCTAACCCCTGATCCTTCCTGCCCGCTGCAACAGACCCGGGTGGGTTACCATCAGACCAAAAACAAAGTGGCCCGGCCAGTACCTTTTACTGCCCCACCAGAATATACATCTCCGGCATGTGGGCCTGGTTGCCAGGATTTTTTTTTGGGTAAAACAGGAATGTTTTGAGAAAGAAAACCCAGTAGCAGCATTTTCCCTTGGCTTGAATGGGGTAGTCACCCATGACCATGCACAATTTGTGTGGCTCAAGTTCTAAGTATGCTATTGATCCACACTGCATGATGTGCCCTCTACTGCATACGTACCCTCCACAGATACCCAGAAAGGATTTTCCCCAAACCCCGGAAAGGCCTTGGTTCTCTGTTCCACTACCACCCCTCAGGGACATGTTATCATCAAACGCCCCCCCCCCCTGGCAAAAATAAATATCAGGACATCAAAACAGCGTTCCAGACAAAGCAGCTTTTTACAAAACAAAGTTTGAGTCCAGTAGTACCTTTAAGGCCAACAAAGTTTAATTCTGGGAAGAAGAAGAAGAAGAAGAAGAAGAAGAAGAAGAAGAAGAAGAAGAAGAA
>NW_015162496.1:569378-572514 GCF_001447785.1 Gekko japonicus
GAAGAAGAAGAAGAAGAGAGATTGGATTTATACCCCACCCTTCACTACCCAAAGGTGTCTCAGAGCGGTTTACAAACTCCTTTCCCTTCCCCTCCCCACAACAGACACCCTGTGAGGTAGGTGGGGCTGAGAGAGCTCTGAGAGAAACTGCTCTTTTTCAAGGACAGCTCTTGTCAGGACTACGGCTTGCCCAAGGTCATCCAGCCTGGTGCAAGTGGAGGAGTGGGGAATAAAACCCGGCTCTCCCAGAATAGAGTCCGTGCACTTAACCACGACACCAAACTGGCTCTCAAGCTTTTGTGTGCATGCATGTACCCAGAATTAAACTTTCTTGAAGGTGCCACTGGACTCAAACTTTATTCTGTTGCTTCAGACCAACACGCCAACCCACCTGGATCCAACTTTTAAAATTTATCTGAAGACGTGTACAGTGACTCATGAAAGCTCATACCGTGCCTCAAATTTTGTTAGTCTCTAATGTGCTATTGGACTCCTGCTCTTTTCTACTTTTATAAGTATGGTTCTGCGGCTGCCACTCTATGTACGAGACCCTTATGCCTAATGGCCATCAGCCAAGACCTTTGTTTTAATGTTGATTTCCTATTTGCTGTGTGCCACGTTTTTAAAAGACCGGAGGAGAAAACGTTTCTTTCGGGCCTTGTTCGGTTGCTGAGTTCAGTTCAAGGTACTGTCTGTTGCCTACAAAGCCAGTCATGGTCTTGAACTAAGTATTCCAGTTGCCTACCTGTGTTCAGGACAATCCCTCGCTCCCAACTCCCGTTGCCCATGGCACACATGATCTATCAAGCAGCGGGAGAAAAACCGGGGGGGGGGGACAATGGTACAAACACTGCGTTATCACCCAAAAGTGTTATCACTCAGGAGACGCTCTAGGATTCCCCTCCCTCCAATTTCTATGGTAAAGATCAAAAAGACTGTGGAAATTCTAAAGTGCCACGGGCATACTGAGGTCATATGCAGATGATAACCCAGAAGAAGAAGAGGAGGAGGAGGAGGAGCAGCAGCAGGAGGAGGAGGAGGAGATTGGATTTATACCCCGCCGTTCACTACCCAAGGAAGTCTCAAAGTGGCTTACAATAATCTCCTTTACCTCCCCCTCCCCACAACAGACACCCTGTGAGGTAGGTGGGGCTGAGAGAGCTCCAACAGAAACTGCTCTTTTTCAAGAACAGCTCTTATCAGAACTACAGCTTGCCCAAGGTCATCCAGACAGGTGCAAGTGGAGGAGTGGGGAATCAAACCCGGCTCTCCCAGATTAGACTCCGCGCACTTAACCACGACACCAAACTGTAGCTACAGTGGGGCATCTTGGGGTCTTGCCCCCTTAATTTGCAGCCCCGCCCCACAAGAGGCATGGGTGGGGATTGGTATAGGGAAGGAAACAAATGGCTTGGTTGCTTGGAGGGTAGGGAGGATTCGTAGGGCAATAGACGAGTGAATCAACCTTGGGAAGGGTTGGGAGGGGGACGGGGTGCCAAGCTGGGTGGATATGAAGGGGGTGTGTGTGTGAAACAGAAATTTAGATTTCTCCTGAATGCTGTGCCAACATGCAGCCTTGCATGCTTCAGCATACTTGCATGTTAGCTACTGAGGAGTTGCAGTGGCTCAAGTGGTTAAGACGCTGGACTGCAGGCTGGAAGGTCGGTAGTTCAGCAGTTCAAGACCCGGGTGCCGCATGACGGAGTGAGCTCCCGTCTCTGGTTGGAACCTGCCAACCTAGGAGTTCGAAAGCAAGAAACTACAAGTAGATAAATAGGTACCACTTCGGTGGGAAAGGGAACAGCGTTCCGTGCACCTCGGTTCCTAGTCATGTCCACGACGCCAAACTGGCTCTCCATGATGTTACTTCTGGGTTGCTCCCAGGGGTTGTGGCTGAAGGGCTGGCAACCACACCTCGAACCCACACCTGCAGGTCCTTCTCTCTCACTCTCTTCTGCAACATGAGCTCTGCTCATCTGAGCAAAACCTCCTGAAGGTGTCGCGTTGCAAATGGGTAAATTGACAAACGGGTAAAACTGGCAACAGTCCTGTTCGTCCACGTTCTCTGTCATGTCTCAGACCTGATGGGACGGCCCACCTGAGGAGATCAGGGTAGCCCCCCCCCCCCATCGTTGGCTGTTATGTGCACAACTAAATTGTTCAGGAGGGTGTTTTTAATAAAACAATTAGAAAGGTAGTATTATGGGAAAGTTCAGAAGATCGCTTTTATGGAGGGGGACGGGGTTGTAGTGTCTTGCAACACTTATTATCTATGGAAGCCTTCCTCTTGCCGCATTGCCTTCTCCCTTTGGAGTCTACTGTCTGCATTATGGTATGTCATGCCTTAGACATTTTTTGTCGTTTGTTTGCATTGTTCTTCAGGTCTGTAATCCCACTTTGATCCGATGTAGCTGCTGTTGGCTGCCGGATTTAAGGAGCGTGATCAGACAGCAACATCTGCCTTCCATTCCCCAGTTGTTGGCACCCCGTTCTGCCCTGTCTTCAAAGCAGGATGACCGGACATGGGGGGAAATTCTGCCGGCACTTTCACTCTGCATTTCCACATGTCTGAACTGCCCTGTTGCAAACCGAAGCCAGTCGGGAAGTGTGAACCTTCCCGTAAGCAGAATGACCGGACACGGGGGAAAGTCTGCCGGCACTTTCACTCTGCATTTCCACATGTCTGAACTGCCCTGTTGCAAACCGAAGCCAGTCGGGAAGTGTGAACCTTCCCGTCCATTCTCCCCACCTTTTTTTGATCAGATAGGGACGTGTGCATAAGCGCATAATCGCCCCTGGGTTGTCAGTCACTGCTTGTTATTTATTATTTATTATTTACAGTGTACATACGCCTCTCTGTCCCTTATGGGAGCTTCTCAAGACCAATGGTCTGTGCCCTGTTGCTGGCCCTCCAGCGGAACTGGTTGGCCCCTGTGTGAGACAGGAGGCTGGACTAGGTGGACCCTCCCTGGTCTGACCCAGCAGGGCTCTTCTGAGTTTATCAGGGGAAGGCTTCGGCCTCTCTGCCCTGTGGTTGGTCCTGCTGAGGAACTGGTTTCCCCCTGTGTGAGACAGGATGCTGGACTGGATGGACCCTCACTGGTCTGATCCAGCAGGGCTCTTCTGATGTTCTTAT
>NW_015162496.1:572972-583875 GCF_001447785.1 Gekko japonicus
CTCTTCTGATGTCCTTATCAGGGGAAGGCCTCGGCCTCTCTGCCCTGTTGTTGGCCCTCCAGAGGAACTGGTTGGCCCCTGTGTGAGACAGGATGCTGGACTAGATGGACCCTCACTGGTCTGATCCAGCAGGGCTCTTCTGATGTCCTTATCAGGGGAAGGCCTCGGCCTCTCTGCCCTGTTGTTGGCCCTCCAGAGGAACTGGTTGGCCCCTGTGTGAGACAGGATGCTGGACTAGATGGACTCTCACTGGTCTGATCCAGCAGGGTTCTTCTGAGGTTCCTATCAGGGGAAGGCTTCAGCCTCTCTACCCTTTTGTTGGCTGTCCAGAGGAACTGGTTGGCCCCTGTGTGAGACAGGATGCCAGACTAGATGGACTCTCACTAGTCTGATCCAGCAGGGCTCTTCTGATGTCCTTATCAGGGGAAGGCCTCAGCCTCTCTGCCCTGTTGCTGGCCCTCCAGGGGAACTGGTTGGCCACTGTGTGAAACAGGAGGCTGGACTAGATGGACCCTCCCTGGTCTGACCTAGCAGGGCTCTTCTGAGGTTCCTATCAGGGGAAGGCCTCAGCCTCTCTAGGTTGGCCACTTTGTGAGACAGGATGCTGGACTAGATGGACCACTGGTCTGATCCAGCAGGACTCTTCTGAGGTTCCTATCAGGGGAAGGCTTCAGCCTCTCTGCCCTGTTGCTGGCCCTCCAGAGGAACTGGTTGGCCACTGCGTGAGACAGGATGCTGGACTGGATGGACCCTCACTGATCTGATCCAGCAGGGCTCCTCTGATGTTCTTAAAGCGAAGCTTAGTGAACTGCTGTGAAGCTGCCATAAAGCAGACTGGTGAAAAATGCCCTAACGTACAATGTTGAGCCAGGGATCCACCAGTAGCAACCACAAAAGGGAACAGAAGTTTGCCCAAGTCAACAAATGTTGATGACAGTGTTTGTGGCTGCTTCTTCAAAGAAGAAGGGGGGGAATCAGATGTCATGGGCCACGTAAAATGACCTGGGCAACAAAGAGAGAGAAACCCTCCGGTGGGTGGCACTGCTATCCTGCGGTCCGTTCATGTGAATCATGCCCGCGCTTGCCAGGAAACAAAGGCAGGCATGTGAGAAGAAAGTGAACCCAGTTATCCGGGAAGGTCAGATCAGCGCAGGGGGAATCGCCGACCTTCTGGAAAGGGAACAGATTACTCACAACGATCCAGAGGCCTCACTTAGCCCAGCATTAGGCAAAGTGGAAGGGATTTTTCCCCCCCTTCCAAGTTCATGAATCTGCACCGGATGTTCTTCCCCTGTGGGGAAAAATTAAATAAGGGTTTATTTGTCCTCCTTTTCAGTTCTGTGCCGAAGGAGTGATTTTCTCACATCATCATCCTCATCGGCCGCAGCGAAGAAAGTTCTCGCAAGGATGCTGGATCCGGATCAGTCCGGGGAGGGGAAGGGCAGAGTCATAGGAACAACACAGGAGTGATTCAGGGGTGAAGCGGAGAGGCAGCCAAGCCGTTTCCAATTGCAAAAAATCCACCAGGGATCGGGGATGATTCAGGGGCAAAATTAATCCCAGCCGCATCTTGTTGTTGTTGACTTTTGATGAGGGACCGGGCCCGAGCAGGGGATTTA
The DNA here is from genome assembly GCF_001447785.1 of Gekko japonicus. Lineage (NCBI taxonomy): Eukaryota > Metazoa > Chordata > Lepidosauria > Squamata > Gekkonidae > Gekko > Gekko japonicus. The sequence continues at coordinate 574,592 of NW_015162496.1, forward strand.
ATGAGAGCCGGGAATGCCCGGGCGCCTTGAGTCACGGTGACCAAAAAAATAAATGATTGAAGTGGGCGCCTTGACAGCGCACTCGCTGGCGAGGGCCTCCCAGAGCTGTGTGGTAAACCAGAAATATGCCGCATGAACGGCCCAGTTCTCTCCAGGAATGCGCTGGTTTTGCAGAGGCCCCGGGCCTGCTCACTTCCAGGCCCCCTGGCGCTCCTCCTGTGCGGCTCCGGGGCTTGCAGTCGGTTTTGCAGGCAGCAGCAGTGACTCTTTCCAGCTCGCCCAGGAAAATTAACACCTCTGGCTCCAGAGCCCTGGTTAAGCTCAAGGGAGGGGGAGCGTCCCCATCGCTGGCCTTTCCCTGCAATATCCTGCACGGGCTTTCGAGAGTTGGGGTGGTCCGGGAAGCCCTCCGACAGCAGCATTCTTTTCTCGGGAAGATTCGTCATGGGTGGTGATTCAGTATTTATTAGCCACAGTGGCGAAAGGGAATCTATGTTCAGAGACAAATGTGGACAAACACGACCTCATCGGAGAACAAGTATAAAGAAAACAGTCGTGAGTGTCTGACCCACAAATCAAGCAGTCAGCCAGACTTGCAAAGAAAATGCTTGCTATGTATTACAGTCTGAAGCACTACAACACAAAAAATCAGTTCCTACAGATCATAAGAAAATCCTAGTGCAAAGGTACATCATCAACGTCGTCTCCGGATTATATAACAACGTTTCAAAATTGGATCTTCCTCCGGAAATGTTAGAGTGGCACAAAAATTCTCCTGTTCATAAAGTGCTTTACAACAAGTCATGAAAGATAATACATTCAGACAGGACGCTGATCTCAGTAAATGTTCAGGCTCAAGTATGCTGCTAAGCTTCTAATGGATCCTAGGCATCTATGTTCAGAGGCATGTTTTCAGTGTCCGATGAGGGAGCAAAGAACAGAGGTGGCTTTTGCCTCCGAGGCCGGCCGGGGGATGCCCAGAGCTGAGCCCAAAGGAATCTTTGGTGTGACCCTCCAGGCCTCTTCCCGTGCTCACGCATGCAGGGGTAAGAATGCGAAACGGGGAGACGCAGGTTCAAATCCCTGCTCTGCCACGAAGTTTACCAGTCACTCTTTCTCTCTGAGCTCACAGTGCACAATGCGGGGAGAACCCCATGGGCAGGATTTTGTTTTTGTTTTGTGGGGCATATTTTTTCTTCTTCTGGGGCAACCATTACGAGGGAGTGAAGGGCTTTGTAAAAATAATTAGTTATAACTATGGATCTATGTACCAGTACCAATGCTGCGTGTGATCGATACGCCAGAAGTAGCTAGGTAAGGTTTCCCTTGCTCAAAAGCCAGTTGAATCCGACTCTAGGGTTGCGGTGCTCATCTCTGTTTCAAAGCCAAAGAGCCAGCGCTGTCCAAAGACGTTTCTGTGGTCATGTGGCCGACATGACTAGAAACTGAGGCGCACGGAACGCTGTTACCTTTCCCACCAAAGTGATACCTATCTACTTGCAGTTTCTTGCTTTTGAACTGCTAGGTTGGCAGGTTCCAACCAGAGACGGGAGCTCACTCCATCATGCGGCACTCGGGTCTCGAACTGCTGAACTACTGACCTTCCAGCCTGCAGTCCAGCATCTTAACCACTGAGCCACTGCAGCTCCTCAGTAGCTAACATGCAAGTATGCTGAAGCATGCAAGGCTGTATGCAAGGCGCAGCATTCAGAAGAAATCTACATTTCTGTTTCACACACACACACACACACACACATACCCTTCATATCCACCCAACTTGGCACCCCGTCCCCTTCCCAACCCTTCCCGAGGTTGATTCACTTGTCTATTGCTTAAGAATCAAAGCCCTACGAATCCTCCCTACCCTCCAAGCAACCAAGCCACTTGTTTCCTTCCCTATACCAATCCCCACCCATGCCTCTTGTGGGGCGGGGTTGCAAATTAAGGGGGCAAGGCCCCAAGATGCCCCACTGTAGCTACAGTTTGGTGTCGTGGGGAAGTGCGCGGACTCTAATCTGGGAGAGCCGGGTTTGATTCCCCACTCCTCCACTTGCACCTGGCTGGATGACCTTGGGCACGCCGTAGTTCTGACAAGAGCTGTTCCCCCAAGAACAGTTCTGTCAGAGCTCTCTGAGCCCCACCTACCTTTCAGGGTGCCTGTTGTGGGGAGGGACTGTAATCTGGGAGAACCAGGTTTGATTCCCCCACTCCTCTACTTGCACCTGGCTGGATGACCTTGGGCACGCCATAGTTCTGGCACAGCTGTTCTTGAAAAAGAGCAGTCTCTGTCGGAGCTCTCTCAGCCCCACCTACCTCCCAGGGTGTCTGTCTGTTGTGGGGAGGGGAAGGGAAAGGAGTTTGTAAGCGGCTCTGAGACTCCTTTGGGTAATGAAGGGTGGGGTATAAATCCAATCTCTTCTTCATCTTCTTCTACAGGCCCAACCTGAGCTCCATGGAGGAAGGGCCAGATAAAAATGGACAAAGTTGCCAAGACGGATCCTCAAGGCACGCAGAAAACAAACCCGAGTCTACACAAAGTAAAAAACAACAACAACAAATCCCTCAGTTTCGGTGCCACTACGGAGAAAGCCCTCCCTCAGCATGCCCCCTGAGATGATGGGGGGCCCTGAAGCAGGACCCCCCCAAAGATGACCGTATTGACCAGCAGTGTCCATATGGAAGCAGGCAGTCCCCTAAGGTGTGCTGACCTCAAGCTCTGTAGGACTTTAACAGTCCATACCAGCACCTTGGGTTGAGCCCAGACACAAATTCGGAGCCAGCGCAAGCTGGAAAAAGACTGCAGTGATGTGGTCCCTATGACCAGCTCCCGTCAGAGTTCTCACTGCCGTGTTCTACACCAAGGGTAGTTTCTAGACAGTCTTCAAGGGCAGCCCCGTGAGGGACAAGATGAAGCCTTGCGGGACCCCTTGGGCGAAAGGCCAAGAGGGCTGAGTAGAAGTCCCCCGAGCAGCATCTTCTGAAACGTACCTCCCAGGCAGGATCGAACCCACTGCAAAACAGTGCCGCCTCCCAGTCCCAACCCCACAAGGCAGTCCAGGAGGAGACCATGACCGATGGCATCTAAAGTTGCCGAGAGATCCAGGTGGGCAGCCGTGTTGGTCTGAAGCAGCAGAACAAATCCAGAGTCCAGTCGGACACCTTTGTTGGCCTTCAAGGTGCCACCGGACTCTAAATTGGCTCTGAAGTCGCTGAGAAAGTCAATGCTCTTCATCTCCCGAAGAGTCCTAAAAAGGCTGAGACAAGGGAACGTGAAGATCTCCCTTTCTCCTGCCTCTGTCTGCCAGTAAAGATCCTCTTTAGATCCCTGGCCTCTGGGCCACCAGTGTCGGAGGTGATGTAGGCATGCACCAAGGACAGGGTAACTGGCACCGAATCTGCAGCTTTTCAGAAGCCAGACGAAAACGTATTTATTCTTCCAGGCTGTAAGAACATATATATCCTTCCAGGTTTTGTTATTATAAGGTGTCCCATAGAGGGGAGCGGTGGCGCAGGCAGTAAATGCCTGCAGTTAAATCTATCAACGAACAAGCCGTAAGGCTGTTCGAGTCCCACCGCGGCTGGGGTGAGCTCCCGGCCCCTGTCCTAGCTCCCGCCCACCCAGCGGTTCGAAAGCTCGCAAGTAGATGAATGGGTACCTGCCTTAGGTGCAGGGGGGCACCCGCCTCGGCGGAGCGGCGGCGAGGAGGAATAGTGGTGTCGGCAACAACGGGGCAACCCGATGATCCAGCGGAGGACGGCGGAAGATGGCAGCAGAAACATCGAGCAGACGAGCGGGGACTGGCCCGATGGCACGACAACGTGACGACGGAAGCCCGGCCGGAGCCAATTAGGACGGAGGCCGGTGCGGACATCGTCACAGAGTGCAATGGAACCTTCCCTGCAGGAGCCGCTGTGGAGCTGGAGAAAAAAGCTGAGCCACCACAGAATCGGAGGAAGAAGAGCCGCTGGAAATCTAACTAGCTGGTAGGGTGCCTCGTAGGCCTCCCCCTCCCCAATATTGACTGTGGCCTTAGTTAGGATTGTTAATTGCACAGTGTAAACTGCTCAGAGCCCTTCGGAGTCGAGCGGTCTAGAAATCGAAAGTATAAATAAATAAATATAAAATAAAAATATACTAATGGGCTGCCACCCATTTTAGAAGGAGGAGGAGGAGATTGGATTTATACCCCTCCCTTCACTACCCAAAGGTGTCTCAGAGCGTCTTACAATCTCCTTTCCCTTCCCTTCCCCTCCCCACCACGGACACCCTGTGAGGCAGGTGGGGCTGAGAGAGTTCTGACAGAAACGGCTCTTTTTCAAGAACAGCTCTTGACAGAACTATGGCTTGCCCAAGGACCAGGTCATCCAGCCAGGTGCGAGTGGAGGAGTGGGGATTAAACCTGGTTCTTCCAGATTAGAGTCCGCGCACTCAACCACGACACCAAACTGGCTTCCTGCTCTTCTGACTGCAACTGACCCCCCATCTTGCGTTGCATAGTTTTTCCTTGCTGACCCTTTGGGTTTTTTCCCCCTGCTGCCGGCTCTCTTTGTGTTTCTAAACTGCCATTTTATTCCTTCAGTCTGTAGCTATGGGAGCCATCTCAAATCTCTTGCGAGGGAGAGAGAGCCGAACAGAAATATTTTAAATAAATAGATTTGCGTGCATGTGTTTGTTTTCAGGCCAGGGGGATGTGTGTCCAAACCACTTGACAATGTCTGTATTTACACTGAGTTGGTGTGGCGTTGTAGCTAAGCATGCATGTGTTGAGGAGTCCCTGGCTCAGATCTCACATCAGCCGTCTCTGGAGGCCAAGGGTGTGATTTCAAGGGACATTTCCCAACCCGCCCCGGTGGTTCCTGAATCTGCAGCTGGTTACTGTAGCTCCTTCAGTCTTGCTGCTGGCTTGGCACCATTGTTTGACCTCCTTCATCTGGGGAACAGTCACACAACGATCCCTCAAGCGATGGAGAGCGAGGGCCCTGCTTCATGCCCTCACTCTGGATTGGCAATTGTTTTTTTGCTCCCTTTTGGAACAGTCCCCATGGAAAGTACTTGTTAGGGGGGAGGGCACACTCTCCTTTTCACACGGTCAACCATTTTCATGAGAAATGTCCTGCTTGGGGCTCAACTCCCTCTTGTGCATCTCCTAACCTGGGTAAATGCTCAAGTCTGGGATTCGAAATATTTTTTTTTCTAGCCATTTTGGTGGTGCTATTTTAAAATATTTATTTATTTATTCAATTTATACCCCGCCCTCCCCCCGAGGCAGGCTCAGGGCGGCTTACGTGGAAGATAAAACACATCAATAACAATTATAACAATCCTAAAGTTTCCCTTGCTCGAAAGCCAGTCAAATCCGACTCTAGGGTTGCGGTGCTCATCTCCGTTTCCAAGCCGAAGAGCCAGCGCTGTCCAAAGACGTTTCCGTGGTCATGTGGCCAGCATGACTCAACGCCAAGGCACACGGAACGCTGTTCCTAAAACCGACTAAAACAATTTGCTGGTTAAAACAGTTCAAAATCATACCTATCATAAAGTGCTAGCAAATCTCTACTTAAATCTATTGCTTCAGGTGGCGGTGTTCTGACATCTGTCTTAATAGTCAGCTCATAGATCTTATCTAAAGATATGCGGCGGGCACAGGCTATGGGTGGCAGAAACCAGGGGACTGGACTCTGTGGCTTCCAGTAATGAAGGCTCCAGAGCAGTGTTCCCTCTAAGCTGAGTTAGTGTGAGCTAGCTCACCATTTTTTAACCTCTGGCTCACAGATTTTTGACTCAGCTCAGGAAGGACGGCTCCAGAGCAAACTAATGTAGGCAGTAGCCAAATTGGCCGCTCACAACTTTAATGCCAGGAGCTCGCAAGGTAGAATTTTTGCTCACAGGACTCCACAGCTTAGAGGGAACATTGCTCCAGAGATCCTGAGATTCTCCCGCCACAGAAGGTGCCGTGAATGGTCTTGCAGGCACCTCCTAGTGGGGAGGGACTGTGGCTCATTGGTAGAGCACCTGCCTTGCATGCAGCGGGTCCCAGGTTCAATCCCTGCCATCTCTAGTTAAAAGGACCAGGTAGGAGGTGATGTGCGAGACCTCCACCTGTGACCTTGGAGAGCGGCTACCAGTCCGAGTAGATAATACTGACCTTGATCGACTGAGGGTCTGATTTGTTAGAAGGCAGCCACATGTGTGTTCATGTATATTCAAGAGGCTGAGGAATATGCCGATGTCCAGGGGTCATTTTGGAGAAAAAGAGATGCAGGCGCTCATTAGCATAACTCATTAACATAACTCATTTGCATGTGCCACACCCCCTGACATCACCGGAAGTGTGTCAGAAGGCAACCCCCACTGCTCAGGCTCCACTGGACTGTTTTGGATTGCTAGCTATTGGGGGGGGGGCGTGCAGATCTGTCCTCGCAGAGGAGGGAGAGCTTGGACCTGAATAAAACTTGGTCTTAAAGGTGCCACTGGACTGTTTTGGACCGGGTGGGGGCTCTGCAATTTACCTGGCTGCTTCTTGCTCTGACTGAGGGCTGCTGGGAGCAGGGGGTGGGACTTGTTGCATGTGCCCACCCCCTGGGCTTTTTACTGCCGGAGCTCCGCTCCTGTGCGCTCCTGCAGGAAATGACCCCTGCCAACGTCAGAGCAGGTGAGCACTGGGGTTCTGATGCAGGCTGCTCTTTTTGCTTTGGGCCGTGAAGGCAAAGAGTCAGGTATTGCTGAACTCCGCAATGCAACCCTTTCAGGAGGCATGGGGAAAACTTACCCCCCCCCCCCCCCCCCCCCCCCCGCCGGTTTGAAGGCTCAACGGCACACCCTTTTGAGATCTTCCTCCTTGCAGAAATGCACACGGAGATCATCCCAGCGGCTGGGAGAATCAGTCCCTCTAAGCGAGTTCGTTATTTAGATGTGAACTGATGGCTGATTCAGAGACTACAAAGTCCACGGGTCTTCCCTGTAGGCATTCAGAAGATGTGTCTGGGAGTTCCCAGCTGCAGATGTGCACCCATGGGCCCATTTCGGATAGGGACTGCAGCGCATGAGAAAAAGGAGCTTCAGAGTTCCCTGCGCCATCTCCCCAACCTGGAACAGGCACCCTTTGAGCCACTGTTGGCCCATTGCGGACACTGACATGTTGCATGCTGGACAACTGATGGCTCCCTGGGGTTGTTTAAGGTCAGGAAAATGGGAAGAAGAAGAAGGAGGAGGTGCCATCTTTTCGTAAACACACTATCCATTTTTCCCGCTAAAAACATATTTGTTTTGTCCATTTCTTTTATGTCTAATATGTTGATAATTAATTCTTCTCTGCTTGGAACTTTATCTGATTTCCAACGTTTTGCTATGGCAATTCTAGCACTTGTGAGGATGTATAGTATCAAACGTGCGTCGTTGTAGTGTATATTATCCGGTAAGATATTTAATAAATATATTTCTGGCACCAGGTTTAAGTCTATGGTTAGTATTTCTAGGATAAGTTGTTTTATAGTTTTCCAAAATTTTACAATTTTTTCGCATCTCCACCAAATGTGGTAGAAAGAGCCAACATTTCTTTCACATCTCCAGCAATTCCCTGATACTGTCTTATAGCATTTTAGTGCTTTTTCTGGAGTCCAATGCCACCTATGAAACATTTTAAAAATGTTTTCTTTATATGATGTGGCTCTTAGCAATTTCATTGAGTTCCACATTTTTGACCATTTCTCTATGGTTATACTGCTTCTTATATCTGTTTCCCACACCTTCATGCATGGTTTTATTTTTTCTGCTTGGAGCTCGTCATCTAGTAGAAAGTTGTATATTTTTTGTATCAATTTATCTGCAGAGGACAACCAAATTTTATCTGTGTTTGTTTTTATGAAGCCTCTTATCTTATCTTTCGCAAATCTAGATTTTAACTGTAGTTTCTCCCAATTTGTGAGGTTTATCTTCATTTCTTGCAATGTTCCGAAATCTTTCAATTCGTTTTCTTTTGTAAGTATTTTATCATAGGTAGCAGTTTTCTCTTCCGTCATTAGGTTTGGTAGTATGAAGGCTTCCAGAGGGGAGACCCATCTTGGTATTTTATCATAACATTTTTCCTTCGTCATTCGCCAAACTTTTATCAGGGCATCTCTCAATATATGGTTTTGGAAATGTTTCTGCTTTTTCTCTTCGTCATACCACACATAGGCATGCCAGCCCATGTGTAGGTCATGACCTTCTAATTTTAGAGTTCTTCTGTCTTCTAGCAGGATCCAATCCCGAATCCAGGTCATTGCTGCTGCTCTGTAGTATAGTTTCCACTCTGGTAGTCCAAGGCCACCTCTTTCTTTTTTATCATATAGTAATTTTAATCTTATACGCGCTCTCTTTGCTTGCCATATAAAACCTCTTGTAATTTTCTCCAGTTCCTCACATATTTTGTAGTTTTTTAGGATCGGGATTGTTTGCGCAAGAAACAAGAATCTAGGTAGGATGTTCATTTTTATAGTGGCCGCTCTCCCCATCAATGAAATATGAAGATCCTTCCATCGTTTCAGATCTTTCTTAATTTCTTCTATTAAGGGTTTATAGTTGTTCTCATATAGTTGTGCATTGTTCTTTGTCAGATTTATGCCTAAGTATTTAACTTTGTTTGTTATCTCCATCTTTTTTGTAATTTGTCTATTTCTTCTTTAGAACAATTTTTTGTTAGAATTTTGGTTTTCTTCAGATTTATTTTTAGTCCCGCCAGGTTCCCATATTCCTGAATTTGTTTCATTAGATGAGTTATGGATACGGTGGGGTCTTACTTGATAAATACCACATACAAGGCAAATGCCTTGCATGCTGGACAACTGATGGCTCCCTGGGGTTGTTTAAGGTCAGGAAAATGGGAAGAAGGAGGAGGAGGAGGAGGAGGAGGAGGAGGAGATTGGATTTATGCCCCGCCCTTCACTACCCAAAGGAGTCTCAGAGCGGCTTACCAACTCCTTTCCCTTCCCCTCCCCACAACAGACACCCTCCTGTGAGATAGGCGGGGCTGAGAGAGCTCTTGACAGAAACTGCTCTTTTTCAAGAAGGGCTCTTGGCTTGGCCAAGGACATCCAACCAGGTGCAAGTGGAGGAGTGGGGAATCAAACCCGGTTCTCCCAGATTGGAGTCCGCACACTTAACCACGACACCAAACTGGATCTCAATGTGAGGGGGCAGGATGAAGTTGGTGAGGGGTCTGGTGACCAAGTCCTATGAGGAAAGTTTGAAGGAGCTGGGTATGTTTAGCCTGGAGAGGAGATGACTGAGAGGTGATATGATAACCACC
>NW_015162496.1:584858-587318 GCF_001447785.1 Gekko japonicus
GTAAACCGCTCTGAGACCCATTAGGGGTTATGAGCGGTATATAAGTCTCATGTAAATAAAAAAATAAATAAATAAAATATTTGTGACTTTCCTGCGTCGTGCAGGGGGTTGGACTAGATGACCCTGGAGGCCCCTTCCAACTCTGTGATTCCACGTGTAGTGGACCATGGAGGGTGTTGTTGTTTTTGCAGGTAGTGGCACAGAACTGGGTTCCTGATTCCCAGGCCCAGAGGAGAGGTCCGTTCCATGGTGCTGCTGGTGTCCCAGGCTGACCTGCTGGCCGTTCCTCCCGCTGCCTTTGGGAACAGGCCGTTCCTGGCTCTCACTGAGCTCTTGGGTCGAGCTTCACCCTACCCACCAGTTCCAGACTCAGGTGCTTTCGGGGGCTGCTCCTCACCTCTGGTAGATCTTTCCACCCTTCCACCAGAGAGCCAATTTTTTAATAGAGTGAAGCACTGGCCGGGGGCGGGGTGGGGGGCGGGGAAGAGCTTGAGCCCCTGGGTTTCCTTTCAATAAAGCTCTCTAAATGTTCCGATTATGAGTTTCCAATGGTTTAAAAGCCCAAATAAAATCAAGAATAGCTCCACTCCGGGACGGAGCCGGCCTCCGCCAACGCCGAGTGCCAGGTTTTCAGGCCCTGGCCGAGGGAGGCAGGCCGGGGACGTGGGAACCGCCGAGGACAGGCCGGACAGGCCTCGGATGCCCGCAAGCGGGAGCTGCCGCCTGGGGGGGTCCAGTCCGAGAACACCCCGAGACGTTGCCAGCTCTACGGAGCGGAGGCATCTGGATCAGATTATGGGGTGGGGGGAGAGCGCAAACGCTTCAAAAATAACTCTCAGAATCACTGGACATGCTCTCTCTGCATGTGAAGGAAATTGAAGGAAGGAGAGGCGGGAGGGGCTTTTATTTCCAAATGAAAATCTTTCTTCACTTCTTCCCCCCCCCCCCCCCTAAATTTTCCTTACACTCTCTTTTGTCCTTTCTTCCTTCTGGGGGAAAAAATAGCTCTGTGATCCCCACTTTATGAAGCCCATAAAACGCCTTGGAAGTCTCTCCTGGCAGACGCCTCTCGGAGTGGCGCGTGAGGCAAAGAGCCTGGGAGGGAGGCGAGGAAAGGGCTTGGAAAAGCGCTCGGGCCTGGCGGCTCCTTGCGGAGGCAGCCGCTTACTCTGCCTAAAGGTCGGCAGGACGGAATCGCAGGCAGAGGGTGGGTGGGGAGCCCTCCGGGGCTTGCCCGTCAGTCTGTCCGTCCAACGGCGTGGCGGTTAAGGAGATCAGGGACCGCCACAGACCAGAAACCCTCAAGACGGCTGATCCGGCATGCAGCAGGGGGCTGGCGCTCGATGCCCTACGTGGCCACTTTCGACTCTGTGTGATTCTGTGACCCTCTAAGTGCTCACGTCCCGGCCAGCCACTCCGTCCAAGCCTCAGCCCACCTCCAAGTGGGGTCGCCAACCTCCAGGCGGTTCAAGCCACAATTGGACCACGGTGATTAACCAACGGTACTGCATGATGTGGAGCTGCGGTGGCTCAAGTGGTTAAGACGCTGAACTGCAGGCTGTGGAAGGTCGGTAGTTCAGCAGTTCGAGACCCGAGTGCGCCGCATGACGGAGTGAGCTCCCGTCTCTAGTTCCAGCTCCTGCCAACCTAGCAGTTCGAAAGCAAGAAATTGCAAGTAGATAAATAGGTACCACTTCGGTGGGAAGGGAACAGCGTTCCGTGCGCCTTGGTGTTTAGTTATGCCGGCCACATGACCACGGAAATGTCTTCGGACAGTGCTGGCTCTTCGGCTTTGAAACGGAGATGAGCACCGCAACCCTAGAGTCGGATTCGACTGGCTTTCGAGCAAGGGAACCTTTATGTTTACCTTTACTGCATGATGTGCAATAAAGGAACAAAAGAAGAATTCTATTTGTGGGCTGTAACTGCCATAGAATCATTTTTTCCCCACAGCGAACTTTGGCGGGGTGAACTTCCGGTGGATGGCTGGAAACCTCCCGCTATTATAATCGATCTCCAGATGAGAGAGAGCAGCTCACCTGGAGAAAATGGCTGCTTTGGAAGGCGGACTCTACGGCATCGTGCCCCACCAAAGTCCCTCCCCTCCCCAAACCCCACCCTCCTCCTGCTCTACCCTCCCCCCCAAATCTCCAGGTGTTTCCCAACCCATAGCTGGCAACCAACGCTCCCTCTAAGGTGTGGAGTCTTGGGAGCAGAAATTCTACTTAGATGTAGTGCCAGTTTAGTGTAGCGGTTAAGTGCGCGGACTTTAATCTGGGAGAACCGGATTGGATTCCCTCACTTGCACCTGGCTGGATGACCTTAGGTCAGTCACAAGTTCTCTCAGAGCTGTTCTTGAAAAAGAGCAGTTTCTGTCAGAGTTCTCTCAGCCCTGCCTACCTCCCAGGGTGTCTGTTGTGGGGAGGGGAAGGGAAAGGAGATTGCAAGCCGCTCTGAGAC
>NW_015162496.1:588094-590447 GCF_001447785.1 Gekko japonicus
TGGCTTTCCCCTTCCGGTAAAGAGCTGCCGCTTTCCCCCCGCCATTTTTTGCCCGCGTGGGCAATCTCCGGCTGGTTTTTTTTTTTGAAAGTTCACTTTAGAGCGCTATAGCGCTATAGTGCTATAACAGAACACTCCAGGCATTCCAATGGGGTTGATATAATGCTGTTGTGTAATAGCGTTATACTGTTATAGCGCTATAAAGCGAATGCCCCCCCCCAAAAAAAGGAGCTGGAGATTGCCCGCGCGGGCAAAAAACGGCGAGAAAAAGCGCATCGTAACCGGGAGAGGAAACTGAAGACTGCTTGGAAGCGGTTGACAGGTAAAACGCTTCAGCCCCATTTCCTAAATGGGTCAGTAGCATTTGTGTGTGAAATTACAAATATATTCCGGTAGGGAACCAGTTCTAAAACAGTTCTGTCTGAAACGACAGACCAGAAACCGTTTGGGATCCGTTCCTCTTCCGGATTATATCGTCTTTCTGAAATTCCTCAGGGTTACCATCAGTGCTCCCTCTAAGCTGTGGAGTCTTGTGAGCAAAAATACTACTGTGAGCTACTGGCATTAAAACTGTGAGCGAGTGATTTGGCTGCTGCATAAATTAGTTTGCTCTGTAGCCCTCCTCCCTGAGCTAAGACAAAAATGTGTGAGCCAGAGCCCAAAAAACTGTGAGCTAGCTCACACTAACTCATCTCAGAGGGAACACTGGTTACCAGTGAACAAGACCTCAGGGAGCGGGGTGGGGCAGAGAGAGGTTTCCAGACAGGAGGGTTGCATGCAGCATGGAACAAGCATCTCCCCAGTGCTGGGCTGTTTTGCAAAGAAATGTCTCATGAAGCAGAGCCTGTGTAAAGCCAGCGTAGGGTCGCCAACCGGTAGGTTGTTGCAAAAATTCTTACTGTAGTAATTCTGTAGAACATTTTCTTCTATTATCGCTCTCACAGGCTAACGAATGCTGCGCAATGTAAACAAACTGTTTCACAGTATTTGCTTTATCTGAGCGTGTAGCAACCACAATTCTTATTGATGACTACTTATCAACTCTTGAAGGAAACATCTCATGTTGACGCTCTAATAACAGAGCCCAAGGTCTTCCAGGTGGTGGCTGGAGATCTCTTGCTATGACAACTGATTTCCAGATGACTGGGAAAGAGAAGGCTTAGAGGGGACATGATTGCAGTCTTCAAGTATATGAAGGGTTGTCATGTACAAGATGGAGCAGATCTATTCTCTCTTGCTCCGGATTGCAAGACTAGATCGAATGGGTGGAAATGACAAGGAAGAAGAAGAAGAGAAGAGATTGGATTTATACCCCGCCCTTCACTTGGAGTCTCAGAGCGGCTTACAAACTCCGTTCCCTTCCCCTCCCCACAACAGACACCCTGTGAGGTGGGTGGGGCTGAGAGAGCTCTGACACAAACTGCTCTTTTTCAAGGACAGCTCTTATCAGGGCTACGGCTTGCCCAAGGTCACATCAGCAGGTGCAAGTGGAGGAGTGGGGAATCAAACCCGGCTCTCCCAGATTAGAGTCCGCACACTTAACCACTACACCAAACCACTACACTGGGACTCACTGCACCTTGTTAGGAAAAGGATATTGTAGAGCTTGAAATGGTGGAGGAAAGAGTTGTTACTGGCTAAACATCAGGAGAAACTTCCTCACTGTAAGAGTGGTTGAGCAGTGGAACAGTCTGCCTCGGGAGGTGGTGGATGCTCCTTCGCTGGACGTTTTCAAGCGGAGCCTGGACGACCATCTTTTGGGTATGTTGTAGGGCTATCTTTCAGCTATGCTCCTGCAGGGTGCAGGGGGTGGGACTAGATGACCTCTAAGGTCCCTTCCAACTCTAACATTCTATGATTCACCTGGAGGAAATGGCTGAATTGGAGGGCAGACTCTAAGGCATTATACCCCACTGAAGTCCCTGCCCTCCCCAAGCCCCAACTTCCTCAGGCTGCACTCCCAAAACCTCCAGGTACTTCCCAACCCGGAGGTGGCAATCCTGCCTCTCTTTGCCTGCGTCCCTGGAGAGCCGTTGCCAGTCGGAGTCGACAGTACAGACTTTGATGGACCCGGGGGGGGGGTCTGGTTCAGTAGCAGGCAGCTTCCTGTGTTCACCTGGACCTGGCCAGCACCAGTTTGGGCAGTGACTGGACGGAGGCCCGTGGCTTTTCCCTCCGTGAGCCAATGCCGCTTTCCCAAGGCGGGAGGGAGTTCGGCTTGTCCTCTCTTTGCTGAGGCCACAGAAGCCGGTTCCCCCACGGCTCTTCACGGGCGGCTGCATTTCTGAGAAACCACAGAGCACGGCCATATTTACTTTGCCCCCCATCAGAAAAAAGGAAACAGGGCATTCCT
>NW_015162496.1:590525-592646 GCF_001447785.1 Gekko japonicus
AGAGGGGTTGCTGGGGTCGAAGTGGTCCAAAATTAACGGAGGATTGTTCCTTTCTGACCAGCGTTCAGAATGAGGGGAGAGACTCCTCTCAAAACTGAGGCCTGCCGAGCAGCGGAGGGACAGATGCAGGGTTGCCAGGTCTGGGTTGGAAAACGCCTGGAGGCTTTGGGGGTGGAGCCAGGAGAGGGCGGGGTTTGGGGAGGGGAGGGGGCCTCAGCAGGGTAGAATGCCATAGAGTCCATCCTTCAAAGCAGCCGTTTTCTCCAAGGGAGCTGATCTCTGTCAGCTTGGAGATCTCCAGGCCTCACCTGGAGGCTGGCAACCCTAGACAGACATTCAACCCCAAGAGACAGCCTCTGTCATCTCACCCCATGTCTTGGAGCATCCGCACTAAGGAGTTTGGCCCAATTTTTAACCAACCCCCAGGGGTCATTTAGTAGAAAAAGAGGTTCAGGAGCTCATTAGCACAACTCATTAGCACAACTGATTTGCATAGGCCAAACCCCCTGACCTCACCGGAAGTTTGTCAGAAGGCAACTCCCACCTCTCAGGCTCCACTGGGCTGTTTTGGATTGCTAGCTATGGGGGGGGGACAGGTGCAGATCTGTCCTGGCAGAGGAGGGAGAGCTTGGACCTGAATAAAACTTGTCCTTAAAGGTGCCACTGGACTGTTTTGGACTGGGGGGCTGGGAGGAGCTCTGCAGCTTACCTGGCTGCTTCTTGCTCTGACTGAGGGCTGCTTGGAGTAGGGGGGTGGGGCTTGTTGCTTGTGCCCACCCCCTCAGCTCTTTACTGCCGGAGCTCCGCTCCTGTGCGCTCCTGCAGGAAATGACCCCTGCCAACCCCTATACCAAATCTCTTGCCCCATCCTGGGTGGCTCAGGCTAGTCCGATCTCGTCAGATCTTTGAAACTAAGCAGGGTCGGCCCCAGTTAGCATTTGGATGGGAGACCATCAGGGAGGTCCAGAGGCAGGTGACGGCCAAACACCTCTGAACATCTCTTGCCTTGAAAACCTCGAGGGGTCCCCATAAGCCAGCTGTGACTGGACCGCCCTTTCCACCATCACAAAGCTATGGTCACACCACAGTTGGGATCCTGTGTACAGTTCTGGTCACCGCCGATGCTCCCTCTAAGCTGTGGAGTCTCGTGAGGAAAAATTCTGCTTTGTGAGCTACGGGCATTAAAATTGTGAGCCAGCGGTTTGGCTGCTGCATAAATTAGTTTGCTCCACAGCCATCCTTCCTAAGCGAAGACAAAAAAATGTGTGAGCCGGAGACTGACGATCTGTGAGCCGGCTCACACTAACTCAGCTTAGAGAGAACACTGGGACTCACTGCACCTTGTTAGGAAAAGAATATTGTAGAGCTTGAAATGGTGGAGGAAAGAGCAACCAAAAATGATCAGGGGGCTAGAGCAACTGCCCGATGCGGATCGGCTAAAATACTTTTGGGCTGTTTAGCTTAGAAAAAAGGTGAGGCAGGGGAGACCCTGATGCTGGGAAAGATTGAAGGTCAAAGAAGACGGGGACGGCCAAGGATGAGATGGTTAGACAGTGTCATCGATGCAACGAACATGAAGTTGAGCAAACTTCAGAGGATGGCGGAAGACCGGAAGGCCTGGAGGGAGCTGGTCCATGGGGTCGCAAAGAGTCGGACTCGACTGTGCGACTGAACAACAACAAAGGGGAGACGTGATTTGCTGTTTTTGTTGTTCAGTCGCACAGTCGAGTCCGACTCTTCGCGACCCCATGGACAAGATGGACGTGATGGAGGTTTATAAAACTATGCATGGCGAATAGAGAGAGTGGGCAGGATGAGCCAGTTTGGTGTCATGGTTAAGTGCGCGGACTCTAATCTGGGAGAACCAGATTTGATTCCCCACTCCTCCACTTGCACCTGGCTGGATGACCTTGGGCAAGTCATAGTTCTGTCAGAGCTGTTCTTGAAAAAGAGCAGTTCCTGTCAAGAGTTTTCTCAGCTCCACCGACCTCACAGGGTGTCTGTTGTGGGAAAGGGAAGGGAAAGGAGCTTATAAGCCACTCTGAGACTCCCTTGGGTAGTGAAGGGCCATGGGGTATGAATCCAATCTCCTCCTCCTCCTCCTCCTCCTCCTCCTCCTCC
>NW_015162496.1:592934-599172 GCF_001447785.1 Gekko japonicus
CCTCCTCCTCCTCTTCTCTGTCTCCCATCATGCTAGGACTCGGGGACATCCGCTGAAGCGGAAGGCTGAAGACTCAGGACCAGAGATCATTTCGGGGGGGAACGCAGTTCCCCCGGGTGAGGTGCAGGGGGCGGGGCACATGACGAAGCCCCCCCTGCTTCCGCCCCCCCCCCCGCTTCCGGCCCTCATTGAGCCAGGAGGAAGCAGGAGAAGAGGGAGGGTAAGTTGCTTCCTCCCCGCCTCTCCCCACCCCTGCCTGCCTGGGGCCAGGGAGGGCCTTGGCGGGGCTTCCTCGCACTCCCGCCGGCCTTGCAGGTCCACCGCCAGGCCCTTGATGTCAGGGGGTGTGGCATATGCTAATGAGTTATGCTAATGAGTTCCCCTAGTTTATTTTCTACGAAATGACCCCTGCTCAGGACAGACACTCTTTTACACAGCACGTAGTTAAACTGGGACTCGCTGCCACAGGATGTGGTCACGGCCACCAACTTGGACTCTAAAAGGGGAGTGGACAAATTCACAGAGGGCGGGGCTGTCGAGGGATCTCTGCTCCCTCCAGGGCCAGACATCACCGTTTGCCTCTTGGCGTCAGTTCCTGGGGACGGGAGCGGGAGGACGCTGTTGCAGTCTGGTCATGCTGCCGGTGGACTTCCTGGAGGCAGCTGGGAGGCTGCCGGCCGGCCATTGTGTGAGCCTGGGGTCCAATCCAGCCGGGCTCTTCTTTGGTTCATGTGTTCGTAACTCGTGCCATGACACGCTCCAGAATTCTGGAGGCAATCGTCCGGGATTGACAGAATTCTCTTTCTGGCAAATCCCAGCGGCGCGATTGACTGAAACCCTTGCCTTCTTTGGTGTTACTGGCCGATGGGCGTGGATTGTTCCAGAAGAGTGGTCACTGGCCATACAGTTTCGGTGACTTCTGTTTTTTCAAGCCAGATGCAAAATTGGGGTTTTACTGCAGCTATTAAAAAAAAAAATGAAACGGAATTTTTATTAATCCCAGGCTCCCTGAATAAATTAGCAGTTGTGGGAATGAAGGGTCTGTGTGGGTTACACAGAGTTTATGGTGTTCTTTTCTAGTGCCTCTGAGCTGACCAGAGGGCTGGGAGGGCATTTCCTTCCTCACCTCTGATCTGAGTTCATCTCTCTTATCTCATTGCTTTGGAACATCAACAGCTGTCTGGGTGATCGTCTAACATTTTTAAAACGTAAACCTGGGGAGGCTTTGGTGGCCCAGGGCCAGGCACCAAATAGCCTCCATATTTGGTCTAGGGGAAAATCTCACCCCCCAACCCTTGCGCAGCAGAGATTTCATCCCCTACCACACGTGGCTTGGCTCACTTGCTTGAGTTACCTGGAACTCTTTGCTTCAGCTCCCTGTTGTGTCGACGCTGAGTGAGTTCTGCTAGGAAGGATGAGAGGTTGGGTGGGTCAGACTCTATGCCCCCCCCACTTTGATGAGCATACTACAAACAGACAGCAAAATGAATTCTATCAGCCTCTACCACACGTGGCTTGGCTCACTTGCTTGAGTTACCTGGAACTCTTTGCTTCAGCTCCCTGTTGTGTCAACGCTGAGTGAGTTCTGCTAGGAAGGATGAGAGGTTGGGTGGGTCAGACTCTATGCCCCCCCCACTTTGATGAGCATACTACAAACAGACAGCAAAATGAATTCTATCAGCCTCTACCACACGTGGCTTGGCTCACTTGCTTGAGTTACCTGGAACTCTTTGCTTCAGCTCCCTGTTGTGTCGACGCTGAGTGAGTTCTGCTAGGAAGGATGAGAGGTTGGGTGGGTCAGACTCTATGCCCCCCCCACTTTGATGAGCATACTACAAACAGACAGCAAAATGAATTCTATCAGCCTCTACCACACGTGGCTTGGCTCACTTGCTTGAGTTACCTGGAACTCTTTGCTTCAGCTCCCTGTTGTGTCAACGCTGGTGAGTTCTGCTAGGAAGGATGAGAGGTTGGGTGGGTCAGACTCTATGCCCCCCCCCACTTCGATGAGCATACTACAAACAGACAGCAAAATGAATTCTATCAGCCTCTACCACACGTGGCTTGGCTCACTTGCTTGAGTTACCTGGAACTCTTTGCTTCAGCTCCCTGTTGTGTCGACGCTGAGTGAGTTCTGCTAGGAAGGATGAGAGGTTGGGTGGGTCAGACTCTATGCCCCCCCCACTTCGATGAGCATACTACAAACAGACAGCAAAATGAATTCTATCAGCCTCAGAGCCAGTTTGGTGCACGGACTCTAATCTGGGAGAACTGGGTTTGATTCCCCACTCCTCCCCTTGCACCTGCTGGACAACCTTGGGCAAGCCATAGTTCTGACAAGAGCTGTTCTTATTGAAAAAGAGCAGTTTCTATCAGAGCTCTCTCTGCCCCACCTACCTCACAGGGTGTCTATTGTGGGGAGGCAAAGGGAAAGGAGTTTGGAAGCCGCTCTGAGACTCCTTTGGGTAGTGAAGGGCAGGGTATAAATCCAATCTATTCATCTTCTTCTTCTTCCCCGCCAGTGCCATTTCTCCAGGTAGAAGAAAAAGAAGAGTATTGGGTGTAGTAAATAAGAAGCTGGAGACCAACTGGTGATGAAGGTGCATAGAAAGTTTATATAGATATAATGGTGAAGATATACACAGAGATATACAGCATACCATGCCTTAGCTTGAGAGACTACGTCCCCACCTAGCTTATCAAGCGGATAGCTAATATACTAAACCCAGCCAATTACTAACAAGGTGAATTAATTACCGACTCTAACAATGCCTGATAGAGAACACCTGCTAGTATAACACCTGGCTGTAATCACTTAATCACTAGCATGACAGCTAGGACTGTCAAACAGATCAAACTGATCTAGTAACTGCTTGCTACTTCAATCACCTAGACATATATCTCAATAAAGAGTTGGTTTTTATACCCCGCTTTTCAATACCCAAAGGAGTCTCGGAGTGGCTGACAAACTCCTTCCCTTCCTGTCCCCACAACCTTGTGAGGCAGGTGAGGCCGAGAGAGCTCCGAGAGAACGGTGATTGGCCCAAGGTCACCCAGCTGGCTTCCTGGGGGGGGAGGAGTGGGGAATCCAATCCGGTTCTCCAGATCAGAGTCCGCGCTCTTAACCACGACACCAAACTGGCTCACGATTGCTCGTGCAGCAGACTCTGTTCTGACCGGCTGTACCATCATAATCGTGCGCACATGTTTCAAATCAACAAAATAAAGCAGTGTTCTTTTTTAAAAATAATTTGTTGGAAAATATATAACATCTGTGCCCCTTTGACAACGGCATGAATGCAAGTGACTGTGATACCTTAAAGATAACGGGACGTCTTAAGATCAGTGAGGATCTGACTCAAGTTTGTTCTTGCTTGCTTAGAGGGAATGGATGGACACTGCCGCACAGTTCCTTGGCGTGAGAAATGGACCATCTCGTTTGACAGGGATCAATCCTGCTTGCACATCAGGTGTCAACAGTAATGAACTGAGCTACAAAAATCATTCAAAAGCTGGATGAACTTCTTCACCCAAAGAGGGATTAACACATGGAATTCACTGCCACAGGAAGTGGCGGCTACAAGCATGGACGGCTTCAAGAGGGAATTAGATAAGCATATGGAGCAGAGGTCCATCAGTGGCTATTAGCCACAAGGTATAGGTAGGAACTCTCAGTCTGGGGCAAGGGATGCTCTGTCATCTTGGTTCTTGGGGGGGGGGGCAAGAGTGGCTATTAGCCACAAGGTATAGATAGGGACTCTGGGGCAGGTGATGCTCTGTCATCTTGGTGCTTGGGGGGGTTAACAGTGGGAGGGCTTCTAATGTCCCGGCCCCACTGCTGGACCTCCTGGTGGCCCCTGGTATTTTTGGCCACTTTGTGACAGACTGTTGGACTAGATGGGCCATTGGCCTGATCCAACATTGGCTTCTCTTACGTGCTTATGTATTGGATAAACAGATGGAGCAGAGGTCCAACAGTGCCTCTTAGCCACAAGGTATAGATAGGATCTCTTGGTCTGGGGCAAGTGATGCTCTGTATTCTTGGTGCTTGGGGGGGGCAACAGTGGGAGGGGGCTTCTAGTGTCCTGGTCCCACTGCTGGACCCCCTGGTGGCACCTGGTATTTTTGGCCACTGTGTGACACAGAGTGTTGGACTGAATGGGCCATCAGCCTAATCCAAATTTGGCTTCTCTCTTATGTTCTTAAGGGAATTAGATAAGCATATGGAGCAGAGGTCCATCCGTGGCTATTAGCCACAAGGTATAGATAGGATCTCTTGGTCTGGGGCAAGTGATGCTCTGTATTCTTGGTGCTTGGGGGGGGCAACAGTGGGAGGGCTTCTAGTGTCCTGGCCCCACTGCTGGACCTCCTGAGAGCACCTGGTATTTTTGGCCACTGTGTGACACAGAGTGTTGGACTAGATGGGCCATCAGCCTGATCCAACATTGGCTTCTCTGTTGTGTTCTTATGTGGAGAGGGGACATCAAAGACGCCCCTTGCTTGGAACACCGTTTGGTCTGGGGCGGGTCCTGGAGCATCCTTCGCACGCAGTCCTCCTCAAGTACAAAGAACAGCATTCCGAAGCATTCATCTTTTGCCTCCTCCTCCTCCTCCTCCTCTTCCTCCTCCTCCTCCTCCTCCTCCTCCTCCTTCAGTGCGAGTCTTTCCGAAAACGGCCTTCGGATCCCCCAGCTACACTGTTGCAAAAGAAAATCCAACCGGCCAGCGATGCTGGACAGCAGCGCAGAAAATGCTGATGGTTTTCCATCCTCTTCACCAAAGTTCAGTGCCAGGGCTGATAAGAAGGGAGTGGGGATTCAAGACGCTGCCTGTCTCCATTGTTCTGCTTAATCTGAATCTGCAAGGCCAGGTCCTAAAGAGGCCCGGCAGTTGGGAGGCTGAACTGAAACAGAAGAAAGGTTTTCCTAGCAGGTGCTCCCCAAAGGTGAACTGGCACCTGTGGAGACGGGAAGAGCCGTGGGAAGGAAGCCAGGGTTGGGGGTCCTGCCCCAGAGGCTTGGCCCTCGGAGCTACAGGGAAGCTGCCAGATCAACATAAGAATATAAGAACATCAGAGAAGCCAATGCTGGATCAGGCCAAAGGCCCATCCAGTCTAACACTCTGCCACACAGTGATTAACACATGAAATGCACTGCCACAGGAGGCATTGGCGGCTACAAGCATGGACAGGTTCAAGAGGGAATTAGATAAGCATATGGAGCAGAGGTCCATCAGTGGCTCTTAGCCACAAGGTATAGATAGGGACTCTCAGTCTGGGGCAAGTGATGCATTGTATTTTTGGTGCTTGGGGGAACGGTGGGAGGGCTTCTAGTGTCCTGGCCCCACTGCTGGACCTCCTGATGGCACCTGGTATTTTTGGCCACTGTGTGACAAGAGTTGGACTGGATGGGCCACTGGCCTGATCCAACGTTGGCTTCTCTGATGTTCTGATGTTGGACTGGATGGGCCACTGGCCTGATCCAACATTGAGAGCCAGTTTGGTGTCGTGGTTAAGTGCGCTGACTCTAATCTGGGAGAACCGGGTTTGATTTCTCCACGCCTCCACTTGCACCTGGCTGGATGACCTTGGGCAAGCCATAGTTCTGATAAGAGCTGTCCTTGAAAAAGAGCAGTTTATGTCAGAGCTCTCTAAGCCCCACCTATCTCCCAGGGTGTCTGTTGTGGGGAGGGGAAGGGAAAGGAGTTTGTAAGCCGCTCTGAGACTCCTTTGGGTAGTGAAGGGCGGGGTATAAATCCAACCTCTTCTCTTCTTCTTTTATGTTCTTATGATTTCTCCTGATCATTCAAATGGACCGTCTGCCCCGCCCGTGGATGTCCACTGTTTGCGCATCTTGGTCCCTGGTTTCACACCTGATATGCACTTCTGCCCCATTGCGTAGTGACCCTTCTCTGGATCCGGCCCAGGGGGCAGCTCCGGTGGGCAGAAGCCGTGCAAAGGGAGTCAGACCGATCGCCTCCCTGGCCGCACGCCGCACGGCTGGCTCGCGTGTTTCTCTTGGCACCGTCCTGCATTCTGGACCCCAGTTCAAGGAGAGTTGAGTTTCCGATACTGCAGAGAAGACAAGATAATTGTTGCATTTTTAACATACTAACAATTCCACTGGCAGCAAACCGTCGGGGTAGCAGCAGGTTTCCGCGGATCACAGAAGAGTTACTGAGTCGCAGGGAGGCTGGACGCGGACCCTGGCCCTGCGCGGAGGAGCCCTCCCGGCATTCC
>NW_015162496.1:599268-613577 GCF_001447785.1 Gekko japonicus
TGCTGAACCCAGTCCAACATGAAAGCGTCTCTGCACCGGCAGATGAGGCAGTGAGGAGCTGTTAGGAAGGTCAGCTATCCCTGCCGGTGGAGGGGAGGAGGAGGCCGCATCCATGCATCAGTGCAGAGAAGAGGACCGGAAGCTGCAGCTGCGGGCAACTCACAGGGCTTGGCCAGAAATCTCTGGCGAGTTTATACAGGGCCTGGGTGGACAGCTAGCCTGGAGAGCTGCACCACCACCCCACACACACCGGCTGTTGCTTTTTTACCCAAAGGACCAGGGAAACCTCCACATGCAGAGGCACTAATCCTCTGAATCCCAGAGCCAGGAGGCAACAGGAAGGGAAGGCCTCCCTGCCCTGCTGTTGGCCCTCCAGAGGAACTGGCTGGCCCCTGTGTGAGATGGGAGGCTGGACTGGATGGACCCTCCCTGGTGTGATCCATCAGGGCTCTTCTGAGGTTCTTATCAGGGGAAGGCCTCGGCCTCTCTGCCCTGTCGCTGGCCCTCCAGAGGAACTGTTCAGCCACTGTGTGAGACGGGAGGCTGGACTAGATGGACCCTCCCTGGTCTGACCCAGCAGGGCTCTTCTGAGGTTCTTATCAGGGAAGGAGGCCTCAGCCTCTACCCTGTTCTGGCGCTCCAGAGGAACTGGTTGGCCACTGTGTGAGACGGGATGCTGGATTAGATGGACCCTCAGTGGTCTGATCCAGCAGGGTTCTTCTGATGTTCTTATCAGGAGAAGGCCTTGGCCTCTATGCCAAGTCGTTGACCCTCCAGAGGAACTGGTCAGTCCCTGTGTAAGACAGGATGTTGGACTAGATGGACCCTCACTGGTCTGATCCAGCAGGGCTCTTCTGATGGGGGAAGGCTTTTGCCTCTATGCCCTGTTGGCTGTCCAGAGGAACTAGTTGGCCACTACTTGAGACGGGAGGCTGGACTCGGTGGACCCTCACTGCTCTGATCCAGCAGTGTTCTTCTCATTTTCTTATGTCCTTGCCCACACGAGCAGAAGAGCCCCCCTCTGCAGTGAGAGGTTTTGAGGGTCAATCCTTCTCAGAAGCAGCCTGGAATACATTTGGAGGGGAGGCAGGGGGAGAAACGGTCTCTACATGTTCTCTGAGTAGCCATCCCCATTATGTGTCGGTAAGGGGAGGGGCTGTGGATCAAGTGATGGAGCATCTGCTTGGCCTTGCAGAAAGGTCCAGGTTCAATCACAGGCACCTCCAGTTAAAAGTACCAGGCAGCACACCATGTGCGAGGCCTTTCTCTGCCCGAGACCCAGAAGAGCCACTTCCCGTCGAAGTACACAGTACTGACCTTGACGGATCTCGGCGCTCTGGTTCAGCATGATAAGGCAGCTTCATGCGTTCATGTGTACTTGCTCCACAGCACTGGCGCAAGGTCTCCAGCGAGTCCAGCCCGTCCCCACCAAAGCAATAGCACCCCCTGATGCTCGCCTGCCCCCCTCTCATCCACAGTCCGCGCGCGCGCACACGCAGATGGGTTCCTGGCACGGGTCCATCCCTCCACTTCGCCCATTTGGCCTCACTTAGCTGGAGAGATCGCAGCCTCGGTCGTCAGCAGAGACGCGGCGCTCCGAGCAAAGGCAGAGGGGCTGGCTTCGCATTCCATGTCAGGCCTGATCGAAAACACATTGGCCCGTGCGGCACGAGAAACCATAATCGCCCGGGGACCGCAGGAGCAAAGGATGCCGCGCCTCAGAG
Source organism: Gekko japonicus (assembly GCF_001447785.1). NCBI lineage: Eukaryota > Metazoa > Chordata > Lepidosauria > Squamata > Gekkonidae > Gekko > Gekko japonicus. Next base: position 600,993 of record NW_015162496.1, read on the forward strand.
GCTTCGCTCCGACTCTGCCGTGCTCAGCCGCCCTCGGCCCCCCAGTCTTCGGCGCTCTCCCAGGGTCGTGATGGGGAGTCATCAATCACCAGAGGCCCAAACGCCGCTCCTCGAATCTGGGCAGGATCCGTCGCTACAGCTGGAGAACTCATCTCTTATTTATCCCCCCCCCTCACCCCAACCCGACATGAACGGAGGTTCTCGAGCATTAATGCAGAAACAACCAGTCCTCCACCCCACCCCCGGTCACATGGGAGTCCACCTTCTGAAAGTTCAGAGAGGAGACACTGTCGGTCTTCCAGGAGGCAGGAGGGCGCTTGCCCAAGTCTGTAGGGCTGACCTCTCGGCCGCTCCCCCAGTGGGACGCTGCTTCGCCAGGGCTCAGTCACCTGGATCGCCTGCCTGGGCCACCGTCGCTCTGGCCCTGCCCCTGCGGAGCGCTCGGTTCACCTCCCCGCTCTCTTTCGAGGGCTTCTTTCTCCTCTTCCTGAACTTGCAGAAGCCTGGCCCGATTGACTCTGCCGACACCGGCTTCCTTCCTTCGGCTCTGAGAAACATCTGGGGTAGACAGTTAGAAGAGTGGCTACGAGTCAGCTTCGGAATGACCGCTGGGCAGGGGTCATTTCGTAGGAAAAGAGGTGCAGGAGCTCATGAGCACAACTCATGAGCACAACTCATTTGCATAGGCCACACCCCCTGGCATCACCGGAAGTGTGTCAGAAGGCAACACCCACCGCTCAGGCTCCACTGGACTCTTTTGGATTGATAGCTATTGGGGAGGCAGGGAACGTGCAGATCTGTCCTCGCAGAGGAGGGAGAGCTTGTAGCTGAATAAAAGGTAAAGTAAAGGTAAAGGTTCCCTTGCTCGAAAGCCAGTCGAGTCCGACTCTAGGGTTGCGGTGCTTGTCTCCGTTTCCAAGCCGAAGAGCCAGCGCTGTCCGAAGACGTTTCTGTGGTGCTGTGGCCGGCATGACTAAACACCAAGGCACACGGAACGCTGTTACCTTCCCACCGAAGTGGTACCTATTTATAGGGGGAATGTGCAGATCTGTCCTCGCAGAGGAGGGAGAGCTTGTACCTGAATAAAACCTGGTCTTAAAGGTGCCACTGGACTGTTTTGCACCGGGGGGCGGGGGGGGGCTCTGCAACTTACCTGGCTGCTTCTTGCTCTGACTGAGGGCTGCTGGGAGCAGGGGGCGGGGCTCGTTGCATGTGCCCGCCCCCTGGGCTCTTTAGTGCCGGAGCTCCGCTCCTCTGCGCTCCTGCAGGAAATGACCCCAGTCATCGTAGGATCTGGCCCTCATAACAAATGGGTTCGACACCCCTGGGTTAGAGACTTCCCCCTCAGTTCAGGACAGAAGTAGCCGAGGGCGACCCCCTGTCCCAAGAAGAGCTGGCCTGAAGCCCATTTAAAGTGAAAGCGTTATAAGCACCAGAACTGCCACTTGGCAGCAGTGGGTGGGTTAGAGAAATAAAATTTTAAACCCCAATAACTGCAAGGAGAATGCTGAGCAATTAAGCGGAATGAATTGGGCTGCACAAAATTCTCAGTGGAGCAGTCTGAGTTTGAGTTTCGGCGATGGAGTGAAAGTCCAGTAGTGTTTTTGGATGCCTGGCATATGGCCCCATAAGATGAGGAAGGGTCTTTTGCCTCTGGCAAGCAATATTGGACCCTCTGCAGTTCCTGGATTTTGGGAGGCCTGAAGCGTGTCCAAAATATTCACATATTCTGAGGATACCGGCCAAAAATTGCTGAGAAGTTCTGCGAGTGAATTTCTTTTAGGGCCAAGAATCCCTTCAGATACTAAAACGAAGAGCTGAGAGAGGAAACCCTCGTCTGTCTCTGAAGATCATACGGCCTCAGTGCTTTTCCCTTTTCACCCTTGTAACAACCCCAAGAGGTACTGATAAAAGGAAGTCCTTCTTCACCCAAAGAGTGAGGAACACATGTAATTCCCTGCCAGAGGAGGTGGCGGCGGCTACAAGCATGGACGGCCTCAAGAGGGAATTAGATAAGCATATGGAGCAGAGGTCCATCAGTGGCTCTTAGCCACAAGGCATAGATAGGAACTCTCAGTCTGGGGCAAGGGATGCTCTGTATTCTTGGTGCTTGGGGGGGGGATAAGATTGGGAGGGCTTCTGGTGTCCTGGCCCCACTGGTGGACCTCCTGATGGCCCCTGGGATATTTGGCCACTGTGTGACACAGAGTGTTGGACTGGATGGGCCACTGGCCTGATCCAACATTGGCTTCTCTTATGTTCTTATGTACGTTGGGCAGGGAGAGACCGAAAGGGCCAAGGTCACTCAGCAGCTTCACAGTAGAATGGAGATTTGAACCTGAGTCCCCTAGCTCTAAGTCCCACCCTCTGACCACTGCACCACACTGCCTCTGAGGCACCGTCTTCCCCTCTCCCTGCATCTCATCCACAGGGCACATAGGTAAAGGTTTCCCTTGCTCGAAAGCCAGTTGAATCTGACTCTAGGGATGCGGTCCTCATCTCCGTTTCCAAGCCAAAGAGCCAGCGCCGTCCGAAGACTTCTCCGTGGTCACGTGGCCAGCATGACTAGACGCCGAGGCGCATGGAATGCTGTTCCCTTTCCACCGAAGCGGTACCTGTTTATCTACTTGCAATTTCTTGCTTTCGGACTGCTAGGTTGGCAGGAGCTGGAACCAGAGATGGGAGCTCACTCCGTCATGCGGCACGCAGGTCTCAAACTGCTGAACTACCAACATTCACTTCTGCAGTTCAGCGTCTTAACCACTTGAGCCACCGCAGGCCCTAAAAGGGCATATATGAACATACAAAACTGCCTTATACAGGGGCTCTTCAGGGTCCCAGTCTGAGGTTTTTCCAACCACTGGCTGCCAGGTCTGTTAACTGGAGATGCTGGGGACTGAACCTAGGTATGAACATGGATATACACCAGTCCAGACTGGTGTGTGCATGTGGATATGTTATCGAGTGGAGATTGTGACTCATGGGGCTGCAAGGAACGTGGGCTTGGAGCTTTCATTTCAGGAAGGACTCCTGGTCTTTCTCTCAAGAGACTCCTGGGGGACAAAATCTATTTGTTCAGTGTGTGAGTAAATACGTCTAGACATTGGCAGGAACTGTAATCCCCTAGGGAGAAGGGGGGGGCATATATAAATGAAGTGAAATCAATAAAATATGAGAGGAAAGCTGGAAAAGGATGTGTAATTCCTCAACCATCCTTTTTATTAGCTTTTCCGGGTTGTCTGGCCGTGGTCTGTGTGTGCGTGTGGATATGTTATCAAGTGGAGAGTGTGACTCATGGGGCTGCAAGGAACGTGGGCTTGGAGCTTTCATTTCAGGAAGGACTCCTGGTCTTTCTCTCAAGAGACTCCTGGGGGACAAAATCTATTTGTTCAGTGTGTGAGTAAATACGTCTAGACATTGGCAGGAACTGTAATCCCCTAGGGAGAAGGGGGGGGCATATATAAATGAAGTAAAATCAATAAAATATGGGAGGAAAGCTGGAAAAGGATGTGTAATTTCTCAACCATCCTTTTTATTAGCTCTTGTAGCTTTTCTGGGTTGTCTGGCCATGGTCTTGGCATTGTAGGACTGGACGTTTCACCAGTAGCTGTGACTGGTATCCTCAGAGGTATAACACAGAAAGATGGAGTACTCTCTGTGTCAAGGAGAGAAGAAAAATGGTAGGCAGGTAATTTATATCTACTCAGGAAAGTGGGGTAGGGCTGAGTCATTATCTTGCAGGAGTTCCCCAGGCTGTGAAACATGCTAATGGAGGAGCTTTCCTGAGGAGGTTCTTTTGTATATGAATTGTTTCCTGAGGAGGTTTCCTGTTTCCTGAGGAGGTTCTTTTGCATGTGGATTCTAATCTTATCTGTAGTGCTATTGTCAGATGTTGTTATCTGATTGGCCTTTTATTGATTTATTTTACATTGCTATGTTATAAACCAATCTGGTGCCTTTAGCAAAAAGGCAGTATATAAATGAACTAAATATCTAAGGCGGGAGGAACGCGACAGAAGCCCAGCTTAGAGTCGGCGTCTCTATTTACTTATTTACAAAATTTATTCCCTGTCTTTCTGCTCTTACAGAGGCCGCTGAGGCAGCTAACAAATCATACCATGAACGAGAAAATCACATCTTAAAACCATTCAAATCAACCCCCTCCCAAATTGCACATCATTAAAACCATTAAAAACAGAGTTGAAATACATACAAAGACATAAAAACAATAATTAAAACATTAGTCAGGAACGAGGGAGTGCCAAACAAACAAACAAAAAAGTCTTTGCCCACTGTTAGAAGATGTCAAGAGAAGGGGATGGACAACTCTCCCTGGGGAGAGAGTTCCGGAACTTTGGTCTCTAGGGGAAAGCTCTCTCAGCTATGGCAGTCTACCACCCAAGCCTCAAACGGCGTTGGGCCAAGATATAGAGAAGTCTGAGGGCTTCTACGGATCCTGCACAATGATTGTATTGTGATTGTTTCTGTGAGCTGCCCTAGCCTGCTTGCAAGAAGGGCGGGATGTAAATCGAAATAATAAATAAATAAAACCCAATAACTCCCAGTAACTCCTCCTTGATTCAAAGGCCTTGGCGTGGCATGAGTCCGGCAGGGTTTCCCCCATCAAGCAATCACCATGGCGATGGATGCTCAGAGCCTCAGAACAGTGAGAGGAAGGGCTTTCCTCCCCGTCCCACCCCACAAGAACCCCCATACACAACACGGAAAGGAACCAGATGCTGAACTTGTCCCGCTAATCCTCTCAGACCCGAACAGGCTCCACACCGGAGCCAAGATCTAGGAGCAGGGCCAGGTTGCCATTTGCCCGCTCTAAGCGGGCAAACCCCCACCAGTGCTTCCTGCCCTCGGCTGGTGCTCAACGGAATGACGGGAAAATATGGGGAGGGAGAATGACATTGTGTGACACGGTAACACCCTGGGGAATTTTCCTGAGCGCTATAGCTATTGGGAACTCCTAGTATGTCATGCCAGTTCGGTGTAGTGGTTAAGTATGTGGACTCTAATCTGGGAGGACTGAGTTTGATTCCCCATGCCTCCACTTGTAGCTGCTGGGTGACCTTGGGCAAACCATGTTTCTGACAAGAGCTATTCTTGAAAAAGAGCCATTTCTGTCAAGAGCTCTCTCAGCCCCACCAACCTCACAGGGTGTCTGTTGTGGGGAGGGGAAAGGAGAGGAGATTGTCAGCTGCTCTGAGACTCCAAGTGAAGGGTGGGGTATAAATCCAATCTTCTCCTCCTCCTCCTCATCTTCTCCTTCTCCTCCTCCTCCTCCTTCTCCTCCTTCTTCTGTGACCTCACTTCCAAGTGCCTAGTTACCAATGACATTGCGCATGCGCAATGCTGTTTGACAAGGTGCTAAGATAAGGTGCTAAGATAAGGTGCTATTTAGTTAAGAAGAAAATGCCCTCTACCGGCTCTGTTTTGATGGCTTCAGCTAGGGTTGCCAACTCCAGGTTGGGAAATTCCTGGAGATTTGGGGGGTGGAGCCTGGGGAGGGGAGGGTTTGGGGAAGTGGCGAAACCACCCTCTGAAGATACCCTTTCCTCCAGGGGAATTGATCTCTGTAGCCTGGAGATCCGTTGTAATTCCAAGGGATCTCCAGTCCAGACCTCATGTGCAGGCTGGCAGCCCTCGGTTTCGCCTGTTTGAGGGGTGAGCTGTGCTACTGAACGCCTATTCAGGGGTCTAGCAGACGGGATTCCTGCACCTTCCCGCTCAGCGGGATGTTTGGCGGCCCCTGGTTCCTTTCCCCTCTCTTGAAATAGTCTCCTGGCATCAGGGGCTCAGATGTTCTGCCCTTGACCCTGCCCCCCCTCCCCCTTCTGCAGTGAAACGGGCTTGCTCAAACATGTTTTGCTTTAGGAATCTGCACCCGAATCCAGAACAAACAAAACACATTTTCAGAAACCACCAATTGCATGAACTTCTGCCCTCGCCTTGACCGCGTTAGCGCTCCGCTTCCTCCTCCCCCCACCCCCGCCAGCCCCCCCTACCCCAAATATTACCATATGCCTGAGGTTTCCGAAGCATTGCTTTCCACTGACAAGTACAGTCTGCAGCGAGTCAGAAACTGCTTTTTTCCCCCCTTCCCCCTCTGGCAGCCCTTGGAGATGATGTTTTAGTATTTATTTCCCCTCTTTGCATGTGGAACGTGTGTGTGTACTCGTGCGCTATGCGCAACAGTGAAAGGTCAGCTGGCACGCGCCACTTGGGGCGCAAGGAAGAGGTGAATGGAGAGAAGAGCTCCAGGCAAAACAGATAGCAGTGGGTAATTGACCTGGGGGGGGAATTGACCTGGGGTGGGTGGGTGGGCGGCCGGCTGGCCCACTGAAGAACAACTCCTGCATGTTGAAGCTCCACATGACTCGAGGGACAAGTTCCACAATACATTCTTCGAGCCCAGGCTTGAAATACTTGCCTCTGGGCTACCGAAACAGGAACAGGAGAAAAAGAGTTGGTTTTTATGCTCTTCTTTTCTCTACCCTAAGGAATCCCAAAGCAGGTTACAACCACCTAGTTAAATGGTGGGCTTAACACGGCAGAGGCGAAGGTCGAGTGATTTCAGCAAGCAGCAGTTGATTGCCTCTCAACAGGACTGCTTTACATGGGGCAACCGCCCTAACTATGTACACCTAAGCCACTCCCAGCCCCCATGCGATTGGTGAGTTCAAATGGCCTCCAGGCTCCAGATTGGCTGGCTGCCCCCAGGGGCCAATCCACAGTCAGGCTCCAGGATCCTGCCTGCCTTTGTTCTGGGGCTTCAAGCTGCAACTAGGTGGCCTGCCCAGACAATCCCAGACATGCCTCTAGTGTCCTGGCCCCACTGGTGGACCTCCTGGTGGCACCTGGTATTTTTGGCCACTGCGTGACACAGAGTGCTGGACTGGATGGGCCATTGGCCTGATCCAACATTGGCTTCTCTTCTTATGTATGTTCTTATATGGAGCAGAGGTTCTTCAGTGGCTATTAGCCACAAGGTCTAGATAGGAATTCTTGGTCTGGGGCAAGAGATGCTCTGTATTCTTGGTGCTTGGGGGGAGGGGGCAACAGTGGGAGGACTTCTGGTGTCCTGGCCCCACTGCTGGACCTCCTGATGGCACCTGGTATTTCTGGCCACTGTGTGACACAGAGTGTTGGACTAGATGGGCCATTGGCCTGATCCAACATTGGCTTCTCTGATGTGCTTATGTTTCCCACTCTCCATCTAGGTGGCCTACCAGACAAGTCTGGACATAGCCTTTCCCTTTCTCTCCTCACAACAGGCCCCTTGTGAGGCAGGTGGGGCTGGGAGAGTTCTCAGAGAGATGGGGCTGGCCCAAGAAGGACACCAAGCAGGCTTCACAGGGAGGAGGAGTGGGGAATCAGACCCGATTCTCCAGGTTAGAGTCTGCCGCTCTTAACCACCACGCCAGACTGGACGGTGAGGATGCCACAGTCTGTGAATTACATCCGGATAGTCTGAAGGATATTCCACGCCTTGCGGAATGGCTCCCGCACATCTGCCCCTCCGCAGAGTGGAATTGTTCCGAAGGGCATTCTTTAATAAAGGGAGTTGAGGCTGTGGTATGATGGAATGGTTCCGGAGGATGCTTCTCTGTAAACTGAACAGGAGGATTATAGTCTACTGTGTATCGTCTTGCTCTTGGTGGTGGTGGAGGAAAGTACCACCAAGTTGCAGCCGGTTTATGGTGACCCCTCATGGGGTTTTCAAGGCAAGGGAGGAGCAGAGGTGGTTTGCCATTGCCTGCCTCCGCGGAGCAACCCGGGGCTTTCTTGGTTGTCTCCCCGGCAACTATTAGCCATGCTTGGCCTCTGAGATCTGACAAGGTGGGGCTCGGTGGGACCATCCAGGCCCAGGGCATCTGGCTCTTCCTGCACTGCTTTCTAATTTTGTAATGCCGTTTTTGCATTGTTTATGACCTACTACATCTGATACTGTGTGTGTGTGTGTGTGTGTGTGTTTGTGTGTGTAAACCGTCTCCTATTGCATTGTTTATTGGATGTCTCATGCTATCGTTTGTTTTACACACTGCAATCCACCTTGAGTCTTGGAGAGAAAATCAGGCAAATGAATACAGAATCATATCACAATAAATAAGAATCGTATCACATCTATACAATACTCCCTCTAAACTGTGCAGTCTTGTGAGCAATAAGGATCATATCACATCTATACAATAAGAATCATATCACATCTAAGATCATAAGAATCATATCACATCTATACAATACTCCCTCTAAGCTGTGCAGTCTTGTGAGCAAAATTTTTACTTTGTGAGCTTATGGCATTAAAGCTGTGAGTGAGCGATTTGGCTGCTGCATAGATTAGTTTGCTCTGGAGCCATCTTTCCCAGCATCAGGGTCTTCTTCTCCAGGGAGGGCTCCCTTCTCATTGGGTGGCCAAAGTCTTTGAGCTTCAGTTTCATTATCTGGCCTTCCAGGGAACAGTCAGGGTTGGTTTCTTTTAGGATTGAGACTGATTTGATCTCCTGGCAGTCCAAGGGACTCTCAAGAGTCTTCTCCAGCACCATAGTTCCGAAGAATCTATTCTTCGGCACTCAGCCTTCCTTATAGTCCAACTCTCGCAGCCATACATGACTGCTGGGAATACCATTGCTTCTCAAGAGCAGTCCTCAAAAGAGCTCTCTCAGCCCCACCTACCTCACAGGCTGTCTGCTGTGGGGAAGGGAAGGGGAAGGAGTTTGTAAGCCTCTCTGAGACTCTGAGTGAAGATCGGGGTACAAATCCAGTCTCTTCTCTCTTCTTCTTCTCTCTTCTTATAAGAAGGACATAGTAACTTCAGAGCAGAGGAGAGTGATAAGGATGGTTAGGGGGCTGGAGACTTACCAAGAAAAGCTGTGGGAACTGGAAGAAGTGGAGGCCGAAGGGATGTGGCTCTCTCTTTAAGAGTTTGAAAGGCTGCCATTTAGGGGAAGGGAGGGCACAGTTTCAGTTGGTGGTGGAGGATGGGACTCATAACAATGGGTTTAAATTATGGGTGGGGGTATTGAAGGGGTCTTTTTGTAGCAGGAACTCCTTTGCATATTAGGCGACACACCCCTAATGTAGCCAATCCTCCAAGAGCTTACAGAGCTCTTTGTCAGAAGAGCTCTGTAAGCTCTTGGAGGATTGGCTACATTAGGGGTGTGTCGCCTAATATGCAAAGGAGTTCCTGCTACAAAAAGACCCCTTCAATACCCCCACCCATAATTTAAACCCATTGTTATGAGTCCCATCCTCCACCACCAACTGAAACTGTGCCCTCCCTTCCCCTAAATGGCAGCCTTTCAAACTCTTAAAGAGAGAGCCACATCCCCCTTCGGCCTCCACTTCTTCCAGTTCCCACAGCTTTTCTTGGTAAGTCTCCAGCCCCCTAACCATCCTTATCACTCTCCTCTGCTCTGAAGTTACTATGTCCTTCTTATAAGAAGAGAGAAGAAGAAGAGAGAAGAGACTGGATTTGTACCCCGATCTTCACTCAGAGTCTCAGAGAGGCTTACAAACTCCTTCCCCTTCCCTTCCCCACAGCAGACAGCCTGTGAGGTAGGTGGGGCTGAGAGAGCTCTTTTGAGGACTGCTCTTGAGAAGCAATGGTATTCCCAGCAGTCATGTATGGCTGCGAGAGTTGGACTATAAGGAAGGCTGAGTGCCGAAGAATAGATTCTTCGGAACTATGGTGCTGGAGAAGACTCTTGAGAGTCCCTTGGACTGCCAGGAGATCAAATCAGTCTCAATCCTAAAAGAAACCAACCCTGACTGTTCCCTGGAAGGCCAGATAATGAAACTGAAGCTCAAAGACTTTGGCCACCCAATGAGAAGGGAGCCCTCCCTGGAATCTATCTATCTATCTATCTATCTATCATCTATCAATCTATCTATCTATCTATCTATCTATCTATCTATCTATCTATCTATCTATCTATCTATCATCTATCTATCTATCTATCATCTATCTATCTATCTATCTATCTATCTATCTATCTATCTATCTATCTATCATCTATCTATCTATCATCTATCTAGGGCTCTTTTTGTAGCAGGAACTCCTTTGCATATTAGGCGACACGCCCCTAATGTAGCCAATCCTCCAAGAGCTTACAGAGCTCTTCTTACAGGGGCTACTGTAAGCTCTTGGAGGATTGGCTACATTAGGGGTGTGTCGCCTAATATGCACAGGAGTCCCTGCTACAAAAAGAGCTCCGTATTCTAACCATGATGGCAGTTCTGGGATTGTAAACTGCTCTGGGACTCCTTCAGGGATTGTAAGCCGCTCTGGGACTCCTCCGAGTGAAGGGTGGGGTATATATCCAATCTCTTCCTCTTCTTCTTGAGCTTCCATGGGAGAGTGTGGATCCGAACCTGGATCTCCCAGATCCTAGCCTGAAATTGTAACCATTACACCCCTCTGGCTCTCCAGACAAGCCGAACGTTGCCAGCTCACTTGCAGCCATGTTGTCCTGGCCTGGCTGAACCACACTACGCAGGCTTTCAGAGGAGAGCCATGCCGGTCTGCGGTGGCGTAGCTGGGTTGGAGTCTAGTAGCACCTTTGAGACCAACCAGACTTTGACTCTCGAAGGCTCACACCCTGAGCATCTTGAGAGAACAGCTCTGAGAGAACTTGTGACTGACCCAAGGTCATCCAGCAGCTGCAAGTGGGGGAGTGGGGAATCGAGTCTCTAAGGTGCTCCTGGGCTCAAAACAAGCTCTTGCACTGCAGAGGGGGAGCGAAAGTGACCCAAAGCCTGAAAAATATCAGATGAAACCCAGAAAGGGTCTTGTGCCTGAGCCAGTTCCGTGAACCTCCGAGCAGCTGACTAGCCAATGCCATTGCGGCACATCTGGTGTTGACAGATGTTTGCGAGCCGTGCGCTGTTGGCCTCACACAAATCCATGTGCTCTTGGAAGCCACCAAAGGAAATGGTTTGGAAGCCCATCAGATGCTTCAGCATCCTGTTTGGAAAGTGGCTTCTCTTCCTCTGAAATCGCCACCTCCTCTCCTTTCGGCCCCTGAGTCAACGCATCAAGGGCTAGGAAGCAACGGGCTAGGAAGTGACAGAGAAGTCATGTCTTGGACGTTTACAGAGGAAGGCGATGAGAGTGTTTCCTCCACCGTGAAGCAATCAAGGATGTGGCGAGGTAGCAGAAGGCAGAGATTCCTGTAGACTGATCCACAGACTTGTAACTGTCTATTCTTGGCTGTATCTCAGAGGTAGGTCACCACCAGTGTTCCCTCTAAGCTGAGTCAGTGTGAGCCGGCTCACAGTTTTGTAGCCCCCAACTCACACATTTTTGTCCTCGCTCGGGAAGGATGGGGCTCCAGAGCAAGCTAATTCATGCAGTAGCCAAATTGCTCGCTCACAGCTTTAATGCCAGAAGCTCACGGAGTAGGATTCTTACTCACCAGACTCCACAGCTTAGACGGAACATTTTATTTATTTATTTATTTATTAAGTGTATACCCCGCCCTACCCGGCAAGCAGGCTCAGGGCGGCTTACATAATTGGTCTATAGGTGACCGTACATTCACATCAAACCATTTAAAATTCAATACAATCGGATAAAACAAAACCTCATAAAGTGCCAGTGCTAATATATTGAATGCATAAGATGGTGTGCTGAAATTACCATACAGGGAAACATTTTGTATATAATGCAATAGAGACTATATTGAAATTTTATACAAAGTGTAAATTAATTTTTAAAGTGCTTAATTCATACATTCTTAAAATACCACCTATTAATTCATACATAAGAATCTCAGTATTATAAACAGATTACAATACATTAAGAGAATCACAATACATCAATATATTAACGAAGCTTCCGGCATTCTAGCATTTCATAGCGTGCAGCAGACTGGGCTGGATCCTGGTATGGAACATAAGCTTTGATAAGCAGAGAGGAAAAAACCTTGGAAAATAAAAGAGACGACACTCACTAAATGCAACATGTTGAATAAGAGAATTTACTTCTGAAGAAGTCATAAGAGAATTTACTTCTGAGGAAGTCTAGGAGCGAAACGAAGGCCTTCTTCACCCAAAGCGTCATTAGCACAAGGGATTCACTGACAGAGGAATTGGTGGTGCCTACAAGCACAGGCAGCTTCAGGAGGGGATTGGGGGTACATATGGAGCAGGGGTCCATCAGTGGCTATGAGCCACAAGGTATAGAGGGAACACTCTGTCTGGGGCAGGTGATGCTCTGTATTCTTGGTGCTTGGGTGGGGGGCAACAGTAGGAGGGCTCCTAGTGTCCTGGCCCCACTGCTGGACCTCCTGATGGCACCTGGCATTTTTGGCCACTGTGTGACAGAGTATTGGACTGGATGGGCCACTGGCCTGATCCAACATTGGCTTCTCTTATGTTCTTATAGGAACTCTCGGTCTGGGGCAAGGGATGCTCTGTATTCTTGGTGCTTGGGGGCTGCATCAGTGGGAGGGCTTCTGGAGTTCTGGCCCCATTCCTGGACCTCCTGATGGCATCTGGTATTTCTGGCCACTGTGTGACAGACAGAGTGTTGGACTGGATGGGCCACTGGCCTGATCCAACATTGGCTTCTCTTAT
>NW_015162496.1:613830-626368 GCF_001447785.1 Gekko japonicus
CTCTTATGTTCTTATAGGAACTCTCGGTCTGGGGCAAGGGATGCTCTGTATTCTTGGTGCTTGGGGGCTGCATCAGTGGGAGGGCTTCTGGAGTTCTGGCCCCATTCCTGGACCTCCTGATGGCACCTGGTATTTTTGGCCACTGTGTGACAGACAGAGTGTTGGACTGGATGGGCCTCTGGCCTGATCCAGCTTTGGCTTCTGTGATGTTCTTATGTTAAGAGCAGAGGTCCATCAGTGACTATGAGCCACAAGGTTTAGATAGGAACTCTCAGTCTGGGGCAAGGGATGCTCTGTATTCTTGGTGCTTGGGGGGCATCAGTGGGAGGGCTTCTGGAGTTCTGTCCCCACTGGTGGACCTCCTGATGGCAACTGGCGTTTCTGGCCACTGTGTGACACAGAGTGTTGGACTGGATGGGCCACTGGCCTGATCCAACATTGGCTTCTCTAAAGTGCTCATGTTAACATAAGTAAAATAAATAAATGAGTCAGTACAGTCAACAGGACGGGACATTCAATGAACAATGCAATACGAATTTTATAAACCTCTCTTTTCTAAACAGAAAATTCCCAGGGACTCTTCAGCCTTTCCTCCTTGGGAAGGGGCTTCAACCCCCTCCTCCTCTCGGTTGCCCTCCTCGGCACTCTCTCCAGCTCTGCAATGTCCTTTCTGAGATACAGGGACCAGAACTGTACACAGAACCACTCAGGAATCTAAACAAAGAACTGAAGCAAAGCCTGAGTATTAACACGATACATTCAATGATGCAAAGGTTACACAGTAGGATCCTATTTGCAGCAAGCCATATGGAGTCGTAGACAACACTGTCCCTAATCATCCATCCAAGGGACGTTGCAAATCACTGCTTCGGAGTTGCGTAACTAAGCCAAACGTCTCTCACAACCGGGCCTGAGGGAATGGCTGCCCATGCTGCTTGCTTCTGGTTCCTGAGGGATGTGCTGTCTGAACATGTTCATAGTATCCTGACCTGGATAGGCCAGGGCAGCCCGATCTCGTCAGATCTTGGAAGCGAAGCAGGGTCGACTCTGTCAAGTACTTGGATGGGAGACCTCCAAGGAATATCGGAGGCGGGGGCAGGCTTGATTCAGCCACCTCTCTGAATAGCCTCCAGGCCCCCAGGAAGGGTCAGTCACCAGAGGTCGCCATGACTCCCAGGTGTGCGTGCAAACACACACACACATACACACACACACTTAAAAAATGAACATGTTCATAGCAACTGAAGCAATGACTATCAGGAAATGGAACAGATCGGTGCTGTGCTCTGTCAGAATGGACACACCTGGGGATAATGGACAACTTTGTTATGTTCAGCAATTTAACAGCCGAAGAGTCAAAGGCAGGCCACTTCGCATATGTATAAATTTTTGAAATGTCACCGATATTTTCCCTTTCACTACATTCATACAGTTTTTGCTATCCCTACAAGAACCCTCTAAGGTGCCAACAAGTAGGCATCATTAGCTGGCAGGGGTCCAATGCTGAATTTCCTGAACCCCTGCACATCACATTGTGTCTCTGACACCACACTCAGTGGTCTGTCTGTGTGCATATGTTGTCCATGCAGGGAAACGGGGGGGGGGGGGGCAACACCTGGTTTAAGGAAACTTTTGTGATTCTGGCGAAACTAAAGTCCAGCTATTTCTTAATTCCTGTGGTGGAGCCAGGGAAGTCGCTGTACGGCACATGTACCGAAAGGAGGATACTTATCTGGGTGTGCATGGGATCTTGGGGGTTTGGTGGACTGCAAATGGAGTATGAGTAGCCAGTGTGATATGGCAGCAAAGAAAGTAAAGGCGATCTTAGGATGTATCAAGAGATGCATGGTGTCTAGGACACAAGATGAGATAGTACCACTGTATATTGCACTGGAGAAGTGCTGGAGAAGACTCTTGAGAGTCCCTTGGACTGCAAGGAGATCAAATCAGTCAATCCTCAAAGAAATCAACCCTGACTGTTCCCTTGAAGGCCAGATAATGAAACTGAAGCTCAAATACTTTGGCCACCCAATGAGAAGGGAGCACTCACTGGAGAAGACCTTGATGCTGGGAAAGATTGAAGGTCAAAGAAGACGGGGACGGCAAAGGATGAGATGGTTGGACAGTGTCATAGATGCAATGAACATGAAGTTGAGCCAACTTCAGAGGACGGCAGAAGACTGGAAGGCCTGGCGTGATCTGGTCCATGGGGTCGCAAAGAGTCGGACTCAACTGCGCAACTGAGCAACAACAAATGCTAGGGATTATTAAAAAAGGGATTGAGAATAAAATGGCCGACATTGTAATACCCCCTGTATAGATCTATGGTGCGGCCTCGTTTGGAATACTGTGCACAGTTCTGGTCACCACATATCAAAAAGGACAACTAAGGCGGGACATTGTAGAGGTTTAATAGATTATGCACGGGGTGAAGAGGGTGGACTTTTTCTCTCTCTCCCAAAACTTTTTCTCCCTCTCCCCAAACACTAGAACTTGAGGGCATCCAATGAAGCTGATGGGCAGTAGGTTCAGGAAGGACAAAAGGAAACACCACTTTACACAGAGAGTGAATAAAATGTGGAATTCGCTGCCAGAGGGTGTAGTGTTGGCCACAGGAATAAACAGCTTGAAAAGGGGATTCGATAGATTCATGTCTATCACTGGCTACTAGGCATGGTGGCTGAGGGGAACCTCCACATTCAGAGGCACTAATCCTCTGAATCCCAGAGCCAGGAGACAACATCAGGGACTCAGCCTCTATGCCCTGTTGCTGACTGCCCAGAGGAACTGGTTGGCCCCTGTGTGAGGTGGGATGCTGGACTAGATGGACTATTGGTTGGATCCAGTTGGGCTCTTCTTAAGTTCTTATGTTAAATGCATGACCTTGCACGTCTCTGTATGGAAGCCCTGCCCAGGCACACTGCAGAAGAGACGATGCCCCTCCCGGATGTATTTCCTTGCCTGCAGATTGCAAACAGATGTCCCCTCGTCTCATCTGCTTTTGGCAACGTTCATGAGAAGAAGTCCCATTGTCTTTCGCTGCTGTTGTTTGTTTCTGGGAGAATGTCTTGCCTATGAGGTCTTGCCATTGATTGGCACACATGACTATTAACTAGCAAGTCAGTTGGATTCACTGGAAACTCTTGTTCTCAGAAACGGGTGGTGGTTGTGGAGGCGATATCCAAGAAGTTTGGTTTCCTTGGTGATTGTTCCTCCAACTGTCAGTTCCACTGAAAATGCTTCCTCTCAGCCGCTGAGAATTTCCATGTGTGATAGAAGAAGACAGCTCATTTTAGTAGGAAATGCTTTGCGTCAACATCCTATGGATCTGTCAGAAGGCTCTGAAGTGAGTTTAATGGGTCTCAGTGGAACTACATCTGGCCTCCTAGCGAATGGAGTGACTGTGCAGTAAGTCTTCTAGTGAGGGAAACAGTTGTTTAGTTCCTAGAAATGCCAGAGGCCAGTGGCAGGAGAGGCTGGGGGCCCAGGGATCAAGCAGGCAGAGGGCCCGCCCTTTGCAGAACTCTCCATCTGCCAAGTTGGCGGCAACTTCTCAAGAACCTCCTTCTTCAAGCAAAACCTTCCCGGAGTGGGTCATGATAAGATGGGCTGCTGGTGGCCATTGCTCTGAAGACCTTACAAGGAGATTAGTAGTTTAATGAGAAGAGGTTGGTCAACAGCTAATACCCAGCCAGCCAAATAGACCCCCCATATTAAGTGGCTGTATGTTTTTCACTACTCTGAGCTGGATAGGCCAGTCTAGGCCGATCTCATCAGATCTCGGAAGCTAAGCAGGGTCGGCCCTGGCTAGTATTTGGATGGGAGACCACCAAGGAATACCAGAGGCGGGCAATGGTAAACCATCTCTGAACATCAATTCCCTTGAAAACCCCATGGCGTTGCCATAACTCAGCTGTGACTTGAGCATTTTCCACCACCACATAAGAGAAGCCAATGTTGGATCAGTCCAACACTCTGTCTGTCACACAGTGGCTAAGAATACCAGGTGCCATCAGGAGGTCCAGCAGTGGGGCCAGGACACCAGAAGCCCTCCCACTGTTGCCCCCCCCCAAGCACCAAGATGACAGAGCATCCCTTGCCCCAGACTGAGAGTTCCAGCTATAAGAACATAACAGAAGCCAGTGTTGGATCAGTCCAACACTCTGTCTGTCACACAGTGGCCAAAAAATACCAGGGGCCATCAGGAGGTCCAGCAGTGGGGCCAGGACACCAGAAGCCCTCCCACTGTTGCCCCCCCCCCAAGCACCAAGATGACAGAGCATCACTTGCCCCAGAGTCCCTATCTATACCTTGTGGCTAATAGCCTCTGATGGACCTCTGCTCCATATGCTTATCCAATCCCCTCTTGAAGCCGCCCATGCTTGGAGCTGCTGCCATCTCCTGTTCTGGACTCCCTTTGACTGGCACCCCAGCCCCGTGACAAAGGGAGGGACTTCAGGGTGGTATACAGCTCACCTTTCGAAGTTGCAAGGCATGTGCCAGACTCTTGAACAAACGTATCTTGAACAAGCCAGAGCTCATGCCCAGAATAAAACTTGGTTGGTCTTCACGGTGCCCGACTGGACTCGGACTTTTCCCTGCTGCTTCAGACCAACATGGCCGCCCACCTGAATCTAACTTTATCAAGTGGTAGGTGAACACTTCTGGATCAAGACTCACATGATGACAAGGTTACGCCTCAACTCACTTTAGGCAGGTTCTTCCCCTGCTAGCACGTGTGATTGCCCATTCGGGGGGTTGGATGGGGTCCCCCCATGAACGCATGAAGCTGCCTTAAAGGTAAAGGTAAAGGTTCCCTTGCTCGAAAGCCAGTCGAATCCGACTCTAGGGTTGCGGTGCTCATCTCCGTTTCAAAGCCGAAGACCAACGCTGTCCGGAGACGTTTCCGTGGTCATGTGGCCGGCATGACTAAACACCAAGGCGGACGGAACGCTGTTACCTTCCCACCGAAGTGGTACCTATTGATCTACTTGCAATATCTTGCTTTCAAACTGCTAGGTTGGCAGGAGCTGGAACTAGAGACATGACAAAGGGAGGGACTTCAGAGTGGTATACAGCTCACCTTTCGAAGGTGCAATGCATCTGTCAGACTCTTGAACAAACGTATCTTGAACCAGCAAGAGCTCATGCCCAGAATAAAACTTGGTTGGTCTTCACGGTGCCCGACTGGGGACTGGCAGACGCTCTCCAGGGTCTCAGGCAGAGGTCTTACAGATCTCTTCTTACTCGATCCATTCAATGGGAGATTGAACCTGGGAGACCCGGGTGCCCACCAACCAGATGCTCTCCTTCTGAGCTGCGGTGGTCTGTAAAGGGCCCTCAAGTTGTCGTTGACCTGTGGGGACCTCGTTCCATTGGGGGGGGGTTGGATGGGGTCCCCCATGAACGCATGAAGCTGCCTTATACTGAATCAAAACCTTGGTCCATCAAAGTCAATATTGGCCACTCGGACTGGCAGACGCTCTCCAGGGTCTCAGGCAGAGGTCTTACAGATCTCTTCTTACTTGATCCTTTCAACGGGAGATTGAACCTGGGAGACCCGGGTGGGATTGAACCTGGAGCCTTCTGCCCACCAACCAGATGCTCTGCTTCTGAGCTACGGTGGTCTGTAAAGGGCCCACAAGTTGTCGTTGACCTGTGGGGACCTCGTGGTTGGCCACAGCCTGCCTCTGCATAGCAACCCTGGACTCCCTTGGTGGCCTCCCACCCAAGTACTCACCACCAGGGCCCACCCCGCTTTGCTTCTTAGTTCCAGAGAGATCGGGCTAGCCTGGGCCATGCAGGTCAAGGCAAGAAGGAGGAGGAAGAAGAGGAGGAGGAGATTGGATTTATATCCCATGGCCCTTCACTACCCAAAGGTGTCTCAGAGCGGCTCACGAACTCCTTTCCCTTCCCCTCCCCACAACAGACACCCTGGGAGGTCGGTGGGGCTGAGAGAGCTCTGACAGAAACCACTCTTTTTCAAGGACAGCTGTGCCAGAACTCTGGCTTTCCCAAGGTCATCCAGCAGCTGGGAGTGGAGGAGTGGGGAATCAAACCCGGTTCTCCCAGATTAGTGTCTGCGCACTTAACCACTACACCAAACTAGGAAAATATACATTAGCAGAGATTAAATCAGCAGAGAAGTGAATGAGAGCCTGAGAGGAGGAGGAGGAGGAAGAAGAAGAAGAAGAAGAAGAAGAAAAGAGGAAGAGGAAGAGGAGGAGGAGGTTGGATTTATACCCCACCCTTCACTTGGAGTCTCAGAGCGGCTTACAAACTCCTTTCCCTTCCCCTCCCCACAACAGACACCCTGTGGGGTAGTTGGGGCTGAGAGAGCTCTTGACAGAAACTGCCCTTTTTCAAGAACAGCTCTTATCAGAACTACGGCTTGCCCAAGGTCATCCAGCAGCTGGGAGTGGAGGAGTGGGGAATCAAACCCGGTTCTCCCAGATTAGAGTCCATGCACTTAACCACGACACCAAACTGGCTACACCACTACACCAAACTGACCAAAGGTGATCTGCCATTGTCTTGCTTCTGCATCGTCGTCTTGGACTTCTTTGGTGATCTTTTGAGACCTGATGAGGTCGAGTTAGCCTCTGAGGTATGGCCCGTCCCCATCCAGTGCACTGCAATGGGCTCCCATCCATTGCAGTGCACTGGAAACAACCGCCACTGTCTCTCAGCCCTCTTCTTCTGCCCACTGGATTAGCAGCTGTGTTAAAAATCTGATGCCAAGATCACAGCGCTGCTATTAGACACCCCCCCTCCCGGAACCAAAGACGTTCTCCAGAACCTACCACCATGGTGTTGTGACATCAGAAACTGCACAGCCACCAGGGGGCTCAGGTGCTGCGCTCCTTTTTCCGCAGTAAAAAGCCATCTGTTTACATAAAAGCATCCAGCCTGAGGACGTCTGGGCCACAGGACGTGCAGTCAGAGGACGTCACGGGGTGATCTTTCTTGGATGTATCTAAGAGGAGGCAACTGGCGTGCATCTTCCATCTATCATCGGCCTCTTAGAATATTTCCCGTTGGTTCATGAACTTTGGAATTCCACAGCACTGCGGAACGGGTTGCACACCCACCAACGCAGCTTGCACACAGATGGTTCCATGAACTCGGGCTGGCTTCCTGGAGCGGACCAGTTTACAACCTTGTTGATCTGTGAGTTAGACAGGCCAGAGCCAAGGCCATCCACAGGCAATGTTTTTCTTGCAGACGACACTCTGCCTGTATAAATTTAACTCTTCTTTCAATAGAATATTTCCAAGGTGGGAAATGAAGGTATGGACCAAAGAATCATACCATTTTTACATGGTTTAAAATATGTCTAATACTCTATACTTTGGTTCAGGTTGCTATAATCCCAGAGGGTCGGACCCAGGGCCGGATTTAGACTTCCTGAGGCCCTAAACTATACAAAACCCAGAGGCCCCCTACTGTTTTAAATTACATCAGCTGGTCTCAGAAAAAATTAAAATATATACGCCTTTTTAATATTTGAAATCATTTTTATATTGTGTTTTTATTTGAGGCCCCAGCAGATTGTGAGGCCCTAAACTGTAGCTTATTTAGCTTATGTGTAAATCCAGCACTGGTCGGACCAGAACCAACGGGTTGAAATTAAATCAGAACAGTTTCTGGCTAAACATGAGGAAGAACTTCCAGACAGTCAGAGCGGTTCCTCAGTGGGACAGGCTTCCTCGGGAGGTGGTGGGCTCTCCTTCTTGGGAGGTTTTCAAGCAGAGGCTAGACCCATCTGACAGCAATGCAGATTCTGTGCACTTAGGCAGATCATGAGAGGGAGGGCAGGAAGGGTTGCCTCAGGGCTTAGTTCTCGTGGCCCTTTCTTACACACCCAGGGAAACGCTGATCGCCACTTTGGGGTCAGGAAGCAATTGTTCTCCAGGTCAGTTTGGCTGGAGGTTTTCTGTCATCTTCTGGGCATGCAGCAGTGGTCACTGCAGGTGCGGAAAGGGAGGTATTTGTGAATTTCCTGCAGAGTGCAGGGGATTGGACTAGATGACCCTGGAGGCCCCTTCCAACTCTATGATTCTATGAATCCCAGTTCTAGTACATTGCTTATTAGACATCACATGCTTGACTTATGCTGTGTAGTTTGCCTCCAGTCTGAGGGAGAAAAGCGGGCTACAAATGACGTGAATGAATTATGTCTCCCACAGCCTAGCCAGAGGTAAAAATGACCAGGCCAGAAAAGATGCACCTTCTGCCAGGAAAGCGGGATTCAGCTGACCAGCAACTGGCAAGCGTGCAGCAGCGGCTAGTGTACAGGAAGAGGCCAGAAGGCCCACAAGTGTTGCCGAGGCAGAAACGGACCTGGGACCCGTGGCAGTGAAGGCTCGGGGAGGGCAGCGATGAGGGTCGCCAGCCTCCAGGTGGGGCCTGGGGATCTCCTGTTTTTACAACTGATCTCCAGCTGACAGAGATCAGCTCCCCTGGAGAAAACAGCTGCTTTGAAGGGTGGGCTCTATGGCATTGGACCCTGCTGAGGCCCCTCCCCTCCCCAAACCCCGCCCTCTCCTGGCTCCACCCCCGAAGCCTCCAGGCATTTTCCAACCCAGACCTGGCAACCCTAGCAGAGATTGCAGTCTTCAAGTATCTGAAGGGCTGTCATGTAGAAGACGGAGCAGATCTCTTCTCTCTTGCTCCAGATTGCAAGACTAGGTCTAATGGGTGGAAATTACAAGGGAGTTGATACCAGCTAAATATCAGAAGAAACTTCCTGACTGTGAGAGTGGTTGAGCAGTGGAACGGACTGCCTCGGGAGGTGGTGGAGGCTCCTTCGCTGGATGTTTTCAAGTGGAGGCTGGACGACCATCTTTCGGGTATGTTGTAGGTATGTAGGTATGTAGGGCTATCTTTTGGCTATGCTCCTGCAGAGTGCAGGGGGTTGGGCTAGATGACCCGCAAGGTCCCTTCCAACTCTCGCATTCTATGATTCTATGAGATGCCAGCAACACCAGCCTGGATTGGGAAGTGTGTGGATGGTGGACTCTGTGGATCTCTGGAGTCCAGAGATTGGCTGAAATTCCAGGAGATCTCCAGGCCGCCCTCATCCTCTGGTTTGACCTCTCCTCCTCCTCCCAGTCTTCGAGGCTGCAGGTCAAGAGATCAACAAGCCTTGGTGGTGCCTGCTTCCCTGGACTTCCTGTGTAGTGTATGCTGACCACCACCGGGGGCCAGCGAACAGCCAGAGCTTGACTCTGGAAGAACAATAGGGACTAGGCTCCTAGTCCCTCCACTGGGGAACCAATGGGAACCATGGCGGGAGATTCAAACCCACCAATGGTGACCAAAGGTGTGTCCCCAGGTATGTATATAGTTGGCCTGCCGGCCGTTTGTTCCTTGTTCTTGTTGTGTACCAAATAAAGCGTGCCATGCACCACGTCGTCGTTGGTCGTTTATCCATGCGGCAACCCACTACATAACATCCTGGATCCTCCAATCGGTAGCTATGAAACTGTTTGTGCCTGCTGAGGAGCTAAGAAGGGCAGGAGGTGGTAGAGAAGAAATCATACTTCTGTATTCCAAGTTGCTGATTTACGGAACGCTTCTGCTTGTTCTCTGGCAGCCTTTCTCGGGGGCACCCGACTGCAAGGCATCGTGTTTTATGGCACGTCTCTCCACCACCGAGACCTCTAGCGAGGGCTTGTTTGGAACAGTGCTGTAGGCTTGCTTTGCTTATTTACCGCCTGTCTCCCTGTTTATTTTTCTCCATTGTATTTGTCTTTTTGGTGCTCATAGATCCACCGTTGATTCTTGTATCATATATATGATTTGAATCATTTTGCTTTTGGGGTGTATTATGCATTGTTCCTTTCGGCACGCTTTAATTTGTATCAGCAACATCTCAGGCTGTGTCTTTCCTTACTTACTTGAGGGGGGGGAAGAACCAGTAATACAGACCCAGGTAGCTGGAGCCCCCTTCCCCAACGTAAACGTCTTTGCCGAAAGAAAACCAAACCTTCTTCAGTCTGGCCTGCAATCCTATATGCACTTGCTCGACATTGAATCTTATTGAAACTTTCAAGTTTGGTGTCGTGGTTAAGTGCGCGGACTCTAATCTGGGAGAACCGGGTTTGATTCCCCACTCCTCCACTTGCACCTGGCTGGATGACCTTGGGCAAGCCGTAGTTTTGATAAGAGCTGTTGTTGAAAAAAGAGCCGTTTCTGTCAGGGCTCTCTCAGCCCCACCCGCCTCACAGGGTGTCTGTTGTGGGGAGGGGGAGGGAAAGGAGTTTGTCAGCCGCTCTGAGACTCCTTTGGGTAGTGAAGGGTGGGATATAAATCCAATCTCTTCTTCTAACATACAGGCGTAGGATAGCACCTGTTATGTCTGCTGACCACCACTAGGCACCAGTGATTTACTGCCGAGCTTAACTCCCTAGGAACAATAGGGACTAGGCTCCTGGACTTTCCTTGGGGGACCAATAAGGACTTTGGCGGGAGGTTTAAACCCACCAATAGGCTCTAGGGGTGTTCCCAGGTACTGTATATAGTTGGCCACCCGGCCGGTGCTTTGTGTTCTAGTTGTGTACCAGTAAACCATGCAGAACATGAAATTGAGCCAACTTCAGAGGACGGCGGAAGACAGGAGGGCCTGGTGGGAGCTGGTCCATGGGGTCGCGAAGAGTCGGACTCGACTGTGCGACTGAACAACAACAACAAAAACCATGCAGATCACTACATCCGTCTTTGTGGTTTCTACATGCGTCTAACCCACTACACAACAGCACTATGAGCCGTCAATGAAAGACGCTCTGCATGAGCTGTCCATTATTCCATTTCCAGAACTTATGAAAAAAACGTTCAGGTGGGTCGCTGTGTTGGTCTGCAGTTGTGGTATCCGACACAAGGAGCTCGGGCTCTCAGATGCTTGTACCCTGGAAGTCCTCTTGGTCCCCAAGGTGCTACTAGACTTGAATCTTGCTCTGGAAAATGCTAACTCCTGAAAGGAAAAGTATCGGTACACTTGCAGAGACCAGTTCTCCTGGAGACAATGGGTGCTTTGGAGGGTGAATTTGGAGAGCTAGTTTGGTGTGGCGGTTAAGAGCGGGGGGACTCTAATCTGGGAGAACCGGGTTTGATTCCCCACTGCTCCACATGCAGCTGCTGGTGTGACCTTGGGTCAGTCACAAGTTCTCCCAGAGCTGTTCCCTTGGTGTGGAAGTGCAATTCCTCGTTTATGTGCATGGGAAATAAATGGCAACCCTCCCCCTAACTCACCCACAGTTGCGTCTGATCACACAGTGTTGGGCTGAGCCCACGGCAGCAAAGGGCTGTGTGATCTCACAACCACGGGTCAAATTCCTCCGGAGGGATAGCCTCACTTTACTCCTCTCCAACTGGCGCACGTGTCCGCAACCTAACTGTTCTGTGCGTGCGTGTCTGCCTTTATAAGCGCCAGCATCAGCATACACTTAAGTGGGGCTGCCGTCAGGGCTCCAGACTTCCTAGAGCATTGCGTCAATGGCATGATGTCACTTCTCGGTTCACACACCCACGCAAAACATTCGCACTATAATTTAGACTGATTTCAAACATTCAGTAAAAAGTGAACTTTTTGGGGCACAAATTCACCCATGAGGTCTGCAGTCTGTAATCAAACGGCCATTTGAGCGGGGGTGAGTTTGCATGCCGTTAGTCGCCTCTCCAGTAGGGCCTCGATGAAGTCGATCTCGCTATGAGAGGCAGCTGGCGTTTCCTTTGCAGGCGCCTCTTGCTTTCCACAGGTGAACGGTTAGCACTCGCAGAGTTGGGAAACCCTGATAAGCCAAGTCTGAAGCCACAACACAATAAAGGATGTCTGGACTGCTTATTATATACAGCAAACGAATCCACTGGCACGGCTTTTAAAAAGCAACACTCTCCTAACTGTTAGGACATTCCCTTAGATTAAACGGGGGTTTTGCTTCCATACACCGATTACCGTAAATTGAAAAAACACCCTATTCCATACAGTGAGAGTCCCGTTTTCCCAGAAACCCTGCTGGGTGGAAAAGTCGTGTTAGAGCCAAGTTGATTTTCACAAAAATATAAATGCCCTCAGCGCTGAGGTGAGTCGAAGGATGGTGGGGTTGAATGTCAGGTGGTGAAAATGACCTTTGTCCGTGGCGCCTCTCCAGGGCCCTTCCAGCCCGCGCGGACAGAGAGAGCCAATGTCTCGCAAGCCGAGGGTGGAAGCAAAATATGTGCCTGTTTTCATCCAAACTATCTTGGTGGCACCGAGTCTTGGCTGTGCTCTGTGCCCGGGATTTAGTTCATGAGACACCAAGGCACCAGGAAACACTTGGGAAAGAACATTTTTTTAAAAAAATAAAATAAAATATAAGAAGGTATTTTTTTTCTATTAAGCCCAAGGATGGAAACAAATTATTTTCTGAAACCGGGAACCTTTTCAGCGTTATTTCTGGTCCTCGGCTGCTTTCCAAGGCATTCCCTTTCAAGGTGGAAAAAGAAGATTCTTTGAGGTTTCGTAACAAGCTCTGGGAAAGGTGCTTGAAAAGGATGG
>NW_015162496.1:629034-637211 GCF_001447785.1 Gekko japonicus
AATAGCCTGCCTGGAGAAATTGTGGTCAGATTCTCAAGAAGACAGACCAGAGATGCTATTTTAAAGGCGACATCAGCAACTCCACTGAAAATGGGAAATTTAATCATTAAAACTTTAAAAGACATTCCATTTGAAATTCGTCAAAAGAGGAAAAACTATAAGGACTTAATTTATTTTCTTCAAACTAATGGAATTTTGTATAGGTGGGCGATCCCGGAGGGTGCCATCTTCAAGATCAACGATAAAAGAGAAATGATTGATTCCACCTTTAAAGCCAAGGAATTTTTGCGATGCCAGCTGGGAACGGAGGAAGATTCCAAAGAGGAAGAAACAAAATCAAGTGACTCTGCCACCTCTGGAATGGAGGAGCTCTGCTGTGGAAACCAGAGCAGAGGCAGCCAGAGTGATATATGACTTTAGAGACAGAAAACTGAAGTAAAGGAGAAGATTCCAAAGAGGAAGAAACGAAATCAAGTGACTCTGCCACTTCGGGAACGGAGGAGGACTCTGCTGTGGAAACTGGAGCAGAGGCAGCCAGAGTGATATATGACTTTAGAGACAGAAAACTGAAGTAAAGGCAGAAGGACTCTGAGAATTGCCTTTTGAAGTGAAGAATAAGAAGATGATCAGAAAGCTCTCTCATAACAACTAACAAAATAACATGTTAACATTGAAGCTGTGACAAACAATAACTCTACAAGTATATTGCTTTATTAACACTTATATTACTAACACTTTCACTAATAGGGATAAGATCTCCTCCTCTTGGGGTTTTAGTATAGTGTGGTTACCTTTTCTTTGTCCCAAGATGTGGTTCCCTTCCTCCATATTTTCTTTGTAGTTTGTAGTGTATTGCAAAAATAAAAATATCCCTCCGGGGATTAAAAAAAATACAATAAAGTGCAGATGGCGATCATTGTAATTGGCCCTATATGACTATCCCAAAGAAAGTGCCAGTAATAGATGTTCAGTAGCTCATTAGCTCATTCAATGGCGGCTCACAATCGAAAGCCTAGTGGAAGAGCTCCGTTTTACAGGCCCTGCAGAACTATAGAAGGTCCCGCAGGGCCCTGATGCCCTCCGGGAGCTCGTTCCACCAGTGTGGAGCCGCCACTGAGAAGGCCCTAGATCTGGTGATAGCCAGTCTGGCGTCCTTGGGGCCAGGGACAGTCAGGCGATTTTGAGTCCCCGACCTTATCTATTTATCATATTGATAGTGTGCTTTCCCACAAGGTGTCTGAGACAGGGGACAAGTAAACCCCACCAGTGGAACCACAGCCACCAGTGTAAGAATACCATCGGCAGGAAAAGGCCATCACAATGGACTCGTGTCCAACGGAAACTGGGAAGGCAGCGGAATGGTTGCTCAGAGAAGGACGTCTTCAGTTGCCTCCAAAAGGAGGCCAGGGAGGGGCTGGGGGGTCATGTGGACTTCGAATGGGGCATGGGGTAGAGCCTGTGATGATGGAGGATAGGTACATCAGTGGCTACGAGCCATGTTGACTAAAGAGAGCCTCCATGTTCAGTCGACCTCTGAATCCCAGTACCAGGAGGCAACATTAAGGTAAGGCCTCATCTTCTGGGTGTGGAACAGGAGTCACTGGGTGTGTGTGTGTGGTATTTGTGAATTTCCTGTATTGTGCAGGGGTTGGACTAGATGACCCTGGAGGTCCCTTCCAGCTCTATGATCCTATGATTCTGTGCCCTGCTGTTGGACCTCCAGAGGAAATGATCGGCCCCTGTGCGTGACAGGATGCTGGACGAGACAGACCTTCACTGGTCTGATCCAGCAGGGCACTTCTTAACTTCTTGGGATGATCTCACTGTCTGAGGAGGACCACCATGGAGGAGGTGGATATATATGTACCCTGGTCCCAGACTGTATAGGGGTTTCTGAGCCAGAACCAGCACTTTGCATTTGGCATGGAACCAAGCCGGTAATCTATTTATTTATTTATTTATTTTCATTACATTTATACCCCGCCCTTCCCGCAAGCGGGCTCAGGGCGGCTTACACGAGCACAAAGTGCATTTAAATTACAGTATAAAAAGGTAAAGGTTCCCTTGCTCGAAAGCCAGTCGAGTCCGACTCTAGGGTTGCGGTGCTCATCTCCGTTTCAAAGCTGAAGAGCCAGCGCTGTCCGAAGAAGTTTCTGTGGTCATGTGGCCCAGTTTAAAAATTCACTTCCATTCCGGATGCAAGAGAGAGGAAAAACAAACTCCACGTTCTGCATAGCAGGGGAAGGCTCGGGCCCCGTTTAGATGTCATGTGGTCTTCCGGTGGTAATACTCTCTGGAGAACGGTGATGGTAATCCCAGTAGCAGCAATGAAGTTCTCGTAAAACTGGGGTGCGACATCGAGGAAAACTGACTCCAGACCAGTACGTGGAGAGCTGCCTTCCGAACCAGCTGCAGAGCCGGCACATGGTGAATGGCACTCACCACTACGCAGAAGTATCGAAAACATATTTTAAAGTGCAATCACTACTACCCACTTGAAAGTACAGAAGGCCGACTTTGGAAGGAAATGGGCACTGCCAACAGGGGAAGTCCACTTTTCACGTTCATTCTCTGTGAGAATCGCTCAATCCCTCTGTTAAATTGTGGGTTCCCTGGATGAGCAGGCTCGAGTCTAGTGATCAGCTCGACTTTATTTGTGATTTCAGCAAGAGCGAGACACAACCCCAGAGCCATAGCAATTGCATGCAATTGCCACACCGAAACACACCCTACTCCCAGTGATAGGCTATTTACATAGCATTACTACTTGATTGGTTACTTCCAGAGTCCTGGTCGGCTATTGTTCTTGTGCGCCAAGCTCAGCCAGTCTCTGGTATGACATACCTGGAATGGTTCAGTCCCAATACATAACACCCTCATTCCCCATCTGTAAACTAGAAACAATCTTCAAAGGTTGCTTTGAGGGCAAAGAGTGATCATAGTAGTACTGGTGACATGTATCAGGGAGCCAGTTTGGTGTAGTGGTTAAGTGCACGGACTCTAATCTGGGAGAACTGGGTTTGATTCCCCACTCCTCCACTCGCACCTGCTGGATGACCTTGGGCAAGCCGTAGCTCTGATAAGAGCTGTTCTTGAAAAACTCAGCCCCGCCTACCTCACAGGGTGTCTGTTGTGGGGAGGGGGAGGGAAAGGAGTTTGTAAGCCTCTCTGAGACACCTTTGGGTAGTGAAGGACTGGATGGGCCTTGGCCTGATCCAACATTGGCACCTCTTCTCTTCTTCTTCTTTTTCTTCTTTTTTTTTCTTCTTCTTCTTCTTCTTCTTCTTCTTCTTCTTCTTCTTCTTCTTCTTCTTCTTCTTCCTATAGCAAAGTTGGAGTCCAGTGGCACCTTTAAGACCAACAAAGTTTAATACTGGGTATAAGCTATCGTGTGTATAAGCTTTCTGAAGAAGTGTGCATGCACACAAAAGCTTATGTCCAGAATTAGACTTTGATGGTCTTAGCGATGCCACTGGACTCAAGCTTTGTTCAGTTGCTTCAGACCAACATGGCTACCCCACCCGAACAGAGCAACGTTGCACGGTAACAGAAGCGTGGTATCACACAGATTCAATGAAGTCCAAGCAAAAATAATGCGAAAAAGACAAAACTTACATTTATTAAGGTCGATTCAATTCACTCCCGTGTTGCAGTTGAAAGAAGAGAGAGAAGCCTAACCAAAGGAATACCGTTCCCTATCACCAATGGCCAGCTAATCTGGAATCGTGTAACTGTAAGTAAGATGGCTTCTGGAGGAGAGACCTCTAGGATGCATCCTCTTCCTTGCAGGTCCACGAGGAAAGATAGAGATCATGAAGGGCACAGGAAGAGAAGGAGGAGTCGGAGAGTAGCTCCCAGTTCGACAAAGAAAGGCATCCTGTCATTAAGAAGGTAACCCATCTAGAGCAACGTAGCCCCACCACCACCAATGTCCGGTCATGCTGAATCGCCTTGTCATGATCCCTAGTGGGTTGCCACCTTCCTCTGCCCCCAGGGGTCATTTCCTGCGGGAGCGCACAGGAGCGGAGCTCCGGAAGTAAGGAGCCCAGGGGGCGGGCACATGCAACAGGCCCCGCCCCCTGCTCCCAGCAGACCTCAGTCAGAGCAAGAAGCAGCCAGGTAAATTGCAGAGGCCCCCCCCCCGATCCAGCTTCAGGTACAAGCTCTCCCTCTTCTGCGAGGACAGATCTGCACCGCAACCCTAGAGTCGGACTCGACTGGCTTTCGAGCAAGGGAACCTTTACCTTTGCCCGCTCCCCCCCCCCCCATAGCTAGCAATCCAAAACAGTCCAGTGGAGCCTGAGCGGTGGGTGTTGCCTTCTGACACACTTCCGGTGATGTCAGGAGGTGTGGCATATGCAAATAAGGTATGCTAATGAGCTCCTGCACCTCTTTTTCTACGAAATGACCCCTGTCTGCCACCACTCTGGACTTAGGATCCCTTGGGAAGGCCCAGAGTACCCTCCCAAGCCCAACCAAAGTGCCCCTATTAAGCCGAGAAATATAGGCGTGATGACCAGGCAGAGAGCATTAAACAAATGGTTTATTAATACAGTAATGGGGCAAGGAAAAGAAGACAAGGTACTTTAAAATATGTAACAGTGCCTAAACAAATCTAACGTGGCTACCTATTTCTCTTAACTGGTTACTATTCAAGGCCCACAACCTTTTATACCAGGCCTGTGCCTGTACTCACTCTGTCCCAAGTGAGGGATCTTTCTGTCAGACCAGACTATCCCCTCAGTTTAACTCTATGTGTGGAAAGAACGCAGAAGAGAAAGAACAGTTCCACAGCCCACAAAGTATAAACCACAGTCTCCTCACACAATCCCTGGACACCGATTGGTTACAACCGTCGCTAAGCATTGTGGGGATTGCAGGCTGTCTGCTTTCCACTCCCACACAGGTCTCCTGGGGTTAGGGTTGTCTCCCAGTCCTACACAGATCATGACAGCCTTACTCCAGCGAGCAGACCTCTCCGCTTCCCCCAAAGTGCTAGATAAAGTATCAATAGTTTGCGGAACAAACCATCACCGTTGCCTCCAGAAAGGGCCAAGGCGATACCGTCCTGCCCTTTCTGCCCCCCAAAGCACCACCAAAACGGCCAGCTGTAGCCCCAGCAAAGCCCGCTAAGGCGTACGGAAGGAAGGAGCTCAAGATAGCAGCAAGGTGTGGTTGAAACGAAACGGCAATTCCCCCGCCCATTCCAGCATTTGGTGGCTGAGGCCATGGAAAGACCTGCGTCAGCCCTGGCTCGGGAAGCCCCTTTGACCGCCTGTGGCTGCGCAAAGCGTTCTCTGCCCCAGCCGCGGCGTCAGGCACTCCAGTGGGGCTGACCTGGGACCGGAGCTCTCCGGCAAAGGAGAAACGAGGTGAGAGAAGTCAACAGAAGCCTTCTTCGGAGGGGGGGGGGATGCTGTGCAGAGCGCAACTCCGAAGGAGTAGCTGGAAACAATTTAGGTTTGTCAAGGGACCTCTGCAGCCAGCCAGATCGGCAGCTCTGGGCAAGCATCCAGGCCCTGCGTAATGGGAAACAGCAGCAGCTGATAAGCAAAAGTGATCACGCTAATGATGATAGGAGCAATCAGGGAAGGCCCCCCGAGAGCTACTGCTCTGGCAGGCTCCCGCTCTCAGGGGGCTCCGGCGGAGGCCTCGCACTCCCCTCTCCTCCTCCGAGCACGTTGAAGGAGGCAGGCCAGGCCAAAGAGTACGGCAGGAGTTGCTAGAACAGGAGAGAAGCACTCGATTCTGGAGGGAGTCCCGGGCTAGTCAGCGGTCGCCGATGGAATTGCTGCTGACGAGGGCCCAAGTCCACATGTCCGTTCTCTCTCTTGGCTGCAACCTCAAGTGAGCCCTCACTCATGTGCATTGGCCACCACAGGTATGTCATAGAATCACAGAATGTTAGAGTTGGAAGGGACTTTACAGGTCATCTAGTCCAACCCCCTGCACTCTGCCAGGAGCACAGCCAAAAGATAGCCCTACAACATACACAAAAGAGGGTCATCCAGCCTCCACTTGAAAACGTCCAGTGAAGGAGCATCCACCACCTCCCGAGGCAGACTGTTCCACTGCTCAACCACTCTCACAGTTAGGAAGTTTCTCCTGATATTTAGCGGGTAACGACTCCCTTGTCATTCCCACCCATTAGACCTAGTCTTGCGATCCGGAGCAAGAGAGAATAGATCTGCTCCATCTTCTACATGACGGCCCTTCAGATACTTGAAGACTGCAATCATGTCCCCTCTAAGCCTTCTCTTTCCCAGGCTAAACATACCCAACTCTTTCAGCCTTTCTTCATAAGGCTGAGATAACATGGGCAAAATTCCTCAAAGTCAGCAGAAGACCTGGATCCCAGTCCAGGAGTGCCTTTGAGACAAACAAGATTTGACTCTCCAAAGCTTTGACACTCCAAAGCTCATACCATCAAAATCCTGTTGGTCTCTAAGGTGCTGCTAGACTCGAATCCAGGTCCTCTGCTGTAGACCAGCATGGCTGCCCCTCGGGAACAACCAAATGCAGCAGAGCCTTTTTAAGTAATGGAGCAAAGCCGGAGTCCAGTGGCACGTTTTAGACCAACAAAGGCTGCAGTCACACGGAGCATTAGGCACGCTAGAGAGACGGAAGATAGGTGGATTTTCCGGGCGCGATCTCACCGCCACATCTGGGAAGCGTAGAGCTCCCGTGGCGCACCCGAGGCTTCACTCCGAAGATGCGCTCTCCATCTTCTACATGACGGCCCTTCAGATACTTGAAGACTGCAATCATGTCCCCTCTAAGCCTTCTCTTTCCCAGGCTAAACATACCCAACTCTTTCAGCCTTTCTTCATAAGGCTGAGATAACATGGGCAAAATTCCTCAAAGTCAGCAGAAGACCTGGATCCCAGTCCAGGAGTGCCTTTGAGACCAACAAGATTTGACTCTCGAAAGCTTTGACACTCCAAAGCTCATACCACCAAAATCCTGTTGGTCTCTAAGGTGCTGCTAGACTCGAATCCAGGTCCTCTGCTGTAGACCAGCATGGCTGCCCCTCGGGAACAACCAAATGCAGCAGAGCCTCTTTAAGTAATGGAGCAAGGCCGGAGTCCAGGGGCACCTTTCAGACCAACAAAGTTTAATTCTAGGTATAAGCTTTTGTGCACGCACACACTTCATCAGAGGCACACAAAAGCTTATGCCCAGAGTTAAACTTTGTTGGTCTTAAAGGTGCCTCTGGACTTTTGTTTAGTTGCTTCGGACCAATATGGGCTGCTCACCTGAATGTATCTTTAAATAATGGGTAGAGAGCAGAGCCATTTTAGTTAGCTGCAGCAAAGAGTCGTGTGCCACCTTAAAGACATAAAGATTTACTGGGGCAGAAGCTTTACCGGGGTATGAACCGACCAAGAGAGAGATCTTGGAGTCATAGTAGATAACTCACTGAAAATGTCGAGACAGTGTGTGACTGCAATAAAAAAGGCCAACGCTATGCTGGGGATTATTAGGAAGGGAACTGAAAACAAATCAGCCAGTATCTTAATGCCTCTGTATAAATCGACGGTGCCACCTCATTTGGAATACTGTGTGCAATTCTGGTACTTTTCTCCCTTTCTCACAATGCAAGAACTCATGGGCACTCAATGAAATTGTTGAGCAGTTGGGCTAGAACGGATAAAAAGAAGTCCTTCTTCACCCAAAGAGTGATTAACACATGGAATTCACTGCCACAGGAGCATGGACGGCTTCAAGAGGGAGTTAGATAAACATATGGAGCAGAAGTCCATCAGTGGCTATTCACCCAAAGAGTGATTAACACATGGAATTCACTGCCACAGGAGGAGGGAGTGGTGGCTACAAGCATGGACAGCTTCAAGAGGGAGTTAGATAAACATATGGAGCAGAAGTCCATCAGTGGCTATTAGCCACAAGATATAGATCTTATGGATCACTGCCTTGTCGTGGCGAAGGGGCTTGAGCAGTTCAATGAAGCTGTGGGCTATGCCGTGAAGGGCCACCCAAGACGGACAGGCCACAGCAGAGAACTCAGACCAAGTGTGATCCACTGGAGAAGGAAATGGCAACCCACTCCAGTATCTTTGCCAAGAAAACCCCATGGACAATAACAAAAGGCTAAAAGATATGACGCCGGAAGATGAGCCCCTCAGGTCGGAAGGTGTCCAATATGCTACTGAGGAAGA
>NW_015162496.1:640886-645461 GCF_001447785.1 Gekko japonicus
GACGTTCCCATGGTCATGTGGCCAGCATGACTAAACACCAAGGCGCACGGAACCTTCCCACCAAAGTGGTACCTATTGATCTACTTGCAATTTCTTGCTTTCGAACTGCTAGGTTGGCAGGAGCTGGAACTAGAGACGGGAGCTCACTCCGTCTTGCGGCACCCGGGTCTCGAACTGCTGAACTACTGGCCTTCCACAGCCTGCAGTTCAGCCGGGAGAGTTTAAAAGCAGGACAGCTGCAATGCGAAAGCTGTTCTGGCTATCAGATGTTGATCACACTTGTCAGCAAGCTCCCTGAGCGGGAACGTCCGTGATTGGTCCTTATGCATACAACCTTATTGGTTGGTAATTGTACAGTAGGCGTGGCTACATTAGCCGTGAGAGTTTAAAAGCAGGACAGCTGCAGTGTGAAAGCTGTTCTGGCTATCAGATGTTGATCCGTGTTGGAGTTGTGTTTGAGTTGCTGAATAAAGCTGAATCTTTGCTGAATCACTCTCCGACTACTTTGTTAAGCGAGCGACTTAACAGCTTTTACCCCTCCAAATGCTGTTGGTCTCTCAGGTCCTGCTAGGCTTGAGTCTACCTGCTCTACTGCAGACCAGCGCAGCTGCCCTCTGGAACTATTCAGTCCTCAAGTTCCTCTATGCTCATTCAGTGACTTCGCACAGCCCATGCAAATCCGCACTCTAGAAATGTGAAGTTCTCTATCTCAGGGATGCTCCAAAAACCCACTGGTTCTGCTCACATCCTATTTGCCAATTTGAGAGCAGAGAGCTGATTTCTTGGATGGACTGTTTGCCATCTGGTTGACCCGCTCTGGGCTGCTCAACAGGTTTCTTGACTGTGTTTGGTGTAGTGGTTAAGTAACTTTTCCCCCCACCATAGAGAACAATGGAGGGGATGGGGCAACCTGTTTGGGGGCCCGTAGAATTGGACCCCCTGGTTCAATGTTCCTGAAACATGGAGAGTATCTTGGGGAGAGGCTCCAGCAGCTACCCTGCAATTTTGGAGCCTCTCCCTCAAACCCTCTTCCCTCCAGCCCCCAGAATATACCCTATGTTTTCACCATTGACTTAAATGACCCTTAGGATATAATGGGGCAGAACTGCAGGAAGCCGATTCAGAACAGAGAATCTGATTTGGTCCACAGCAGCCTGAAAGGGGCCCGAATGGGCCATTGCTGGAGACATTGAGCCTCAGCTCCACAAGTAATGAGCACTCGAGCCCCGCCCCCAGCAGCCCTCAGGCCGGAGCACCTGGAGCAGTCTTGGGAGGCGGATTGGCAAAAAGCAAAACCAAAAGCGCAGGAACTCGAGAGAACTCCAGGAATGGAGCCGGTTCCTCTTCCACAGCCCAAAATGCGACCCACGAACCCTGAGCTTGCTTTTTCTCATTTGCGAGTCTGGCCTCCGCACTCCTTTAACGAGGCAGCTCTGAAGTTTGGGGCGCCGGGAGTTTCTTTGCACACAGCTTGTGTGGCTGGCTGAGTGCCTTTTCTGCTTAGGCAAATCACGAGAGGTAGAGCAGGAAGGGTTGCATCAGTGCTTAGTTCTTGTGGCCCTTTCTTACATGCCCAGGGAAATGCTGATCACCACTTTGGGGCCAGGAAGCAATTTTTCTCCAGGCCAGTTTGGCCCCCAGTGATCCTGGAGGGTTTTTAAAAATCATATTCTGGGTGTGGAACAGGGGTCACTGGGGTGTGGGGGGGGCATTGGTGAATTTCCTGCATTGTGCAGGGGGTTGGACTAGATGGCCCTGGAGGTCCCTTCCCACTCTATGAGTCTATGATTCTATAATTCACCCAGGCTGGCTGTGGGCACGCCAGCCCCTCTGTCAGGCAGAAGCGCCTGAGATCCTCCCCCTCCCCTTTTCCTTCGCCTGACTTGGAGGCGAAGGGAAGGGAGAGGGGGGAAAGAATGAATCCCAGGTGCTTCTGCCTGTCAGAGGGGCTGGTGCACACTTCCGGTGATGTCAGGGGGTGTGGCATATGCTAATAAGTTATGCTAATGAGCTCCTGCAGCTCTTTTTCTACGAAATGACCCCTGGCCACACTAAAGGAATCTTGATGCAAGCGTAGCTGCCCTGCCGCAGCTTCCTCAACCCTGCTTGATAGAATGCTCAAACACCCACCAGAACAGCTCACATTGTGCTGGCCGTGAGCATGGGGGGGGGGTCACCTTTTGGATGAGCTCTTCATGAGCTTCTTGGGCCTGTTCAGTGGGTTCAGCACATTCAAACAGAACAAGAGAAGGCCATCAGCAGCCTTTTGTACATGTGCATTTTTGCAAAGCCCATAAGCACATAAGAACATAAGAGAGAAGCCCATGTTGGATCAGGCCAGTGGCCCATCCAGAAATACCAGGTGCCATCAGGAGGTCCAGCAGTGGGGCCAGGACACTAGGAGCCCTCCCACTGCTGACCCCCCCCAAGCACCAAGAAGACAGAGCATCCCTTGCCCCAGACATAAGAACATAAGAGAAGCCCATGTTGGATCAGGCCAGTGGCCCATCCAGTCCAACACTCTTGTGTCACACAGTGGCCAGAAATACCAGGTGCCATCAGGAGGTCCAGCAGTGGGGCTAGGACACCAAAAGCCTCCCCACTGTTGCCCCCCCCCAAAAGCACCAAGAATACAGAGCATCACCTGCCCCAGTCTGAGAGTTCCTGTCTATACCTTGGGAGTCATATTCCTCTCTCTCTAACAGATTTGGTCCTCACTTTGTGCCAGGGTTGCCAGTTCCTTTCTGGCAACCAGAGAGGGGCAGGGGGACTTACGGGGGTGAGGTGGGGCCTAACCTGGTGGTGACCTGCTGACATCATTTCCTGTGTGCACTGGAAGTGATGTCAGTGCATCTCTGGACAAGTTGGCCGTGCTCTGCTCTTTGGACAAAACTCTGTGGTTTAACCGTAGAGTTTTGCCCAAATACCAGTGCATCGCTGGGGTGGCTGGCAGCATTCTAATGTCACTTTCGGTGTACACAAGAGTGACATCAGTGTCTGGATTCTGCTGGTGTTTCCCCCATTTTGGTGCCATCTCCCCTCCCCCACTGGACAGCTGAGCAGTGGGGAGGAGGAGGAGGAGAAGGAAGAAGAAGAAGAAGAGATTGGATTTATACCCCGTCCTTCACTACCAGAAGGAGTCTCAGCGCGGCTTACCATCTCCTTTCCCTCCCCCTCCCCACAGCAGACACCCTGTGAGGTAGGCGGGGCTGAGAGAGCAATCCCTAGAACTGCCCTTGAGAGAACAGCTCTGAGAGAACTTGTGACTGACCCCAGGTCACACCAGCAGCTGCATGTGGAGGAGGAGTGGGGAATCAAACCCGGTCCTCCCAGATCAGAGTTTGTGCTCCTAACCACGGCACTCAACTGGCTTTCTTCCTTCGTGTAGCTCCGCAGCTAATTGTTTAAATAAAGAGTGAACAAAATAGTCATTCCAGGCATAAACCAGTCATAAACAAAGAACTGTGGTTTTTACAAGCTTCTTCCCATTTGGTGTTCATCTAAGTCCATATATAGCAACAGCAGTGGCTGCTGGTCTCCTTCGATCCGTAGCCTTTCACGCATGCGTCTTTCTGTGAGAACTGTCGCTTTCATCCCTGCTAGATCTTTACAAAGTAATTTGCTAGCTATTTGAATTTTTTTAACTTGACTTTGTGGTGAGAACTCACCAAAGAAGGAGAAATACATTTTAAGAGCAGTTTCCTGATCAGGAGACGAAATGTGCCGCAGGATCAAGTCATGAATAAGTTGCCGTTTTTGTTTCAAGCATGGGTGGCATAGTCCTAAATGAGAGCCAGGAGAAATCAGGGAAGTCGAGTATGGTGCTGATCAGACATATAAACCAGTAAATCCCAAATTGGGATGGTTGCTTGGGCCAAAAGCCTAGAATTCAGAAATGAAGGGCTTCCCCCATACCTCAGACTCTTTTCTGAGGGTAACCATGTTGGTCTGCCGTAGGAGAGCCAGATTCACGTCCAGGAACACCTGAGAGAGACCAACATGATTTTCGAGGAAGGAGTCAAAGCTCCCTTCATCAGATATGACATGAAAGCTTCTACCTCAAAAATCTTGCTGGTCTCGCTAAGGTGATCCTGGATTCAATTTTCCCCCCCCCGACTTGTTTTAGAAAAAACACCGGGGGGGGGGGGGGATCAAGGGTCATGGAGGAGGGGCAGAGGTGGGAATTTTAGATCATGCATTAAAAAGAAACAACCACAGACTTCCTTGTCTCCACTTCTAATGCAAATAGGCTGGGCAGACAGGTGAAGCCAGCTGGGGAGGAGAGCTCTCTCTCTCTCTTTCTCTCTCTCTCTCTCTCTCTCCAGCCCCAACCTGCCCCAAGGGCAGGACGGACAGTTTGGTGTAGTGGTTAAGTGTGTGGACTCTGAGAACCGGGTTTGATTTTCCACTCCTCCGCTCGCAGCTGCTGGATGACCTTGGGCAAGCCATAGTTCTGTCAGAGCTGTCCTTGAAAAAGAGCAGTTTCTGTCAGAGCTCTCTCAGCACCACCTACCTCACAGGGTGTCTGTCTGTTGTTGGGAGGGGGAGGGAAAGGAGTTTGCAAGCCGCTCTGAG
>NW_015162496.1:645788-656649 GCF_001447785.1 Gekko japonicus
TCTCTCTCTCTGCAGGCCCAAACAGCCCCAAGGGCAGGACAGTCTGTGTTCCTCCTTGAGGCCATTCCCAGTCAGACCATCTTCCCCGGCCGCTGCCGTCCTCTCCAGTGGGGTGGGCAGGCTCCTTCTGTTGCAAAGGGACACAGCTTCGACTTGCATCCCTTTTGGCAACGTGTCCCTTTCCACTTCAGGGCCGTGGGACTGATAAGGGAATGCAAGATCAAAGCCTTCCCTTATCCTCCCCCTTCTCCGAGCGCCCTGGGCAACCAGGACGATGAGGCAGCCTTCTCCTCCCAGAATCCCACAGGGGTCACCCAGATACGCCCCTGCATCCTGCCCCTTTTCCCAGGACACCCCTATCAAAAAAGACTGACGCGGGGCGGCTGTTCCCGAAGGCCAGTGAGTGGATGACTTCATCTGTTATCCTTAGAGCTGCAGAGCTCGCTGGAAGCAGGTTTGGCTCTCCGATCCCCCCGTTCCCTGCTCACGATTAGAATTATTTTCTTTAGCAAAGGCTTTAGTGGCCAATGCGGGTTCATTTTTCTTTCCCTTTAATCGAGGTTGCTTGATGTATGCACACTGTAATCTCTGTCTCGAGTTCCTGGACATAAATCACTTGTTAACGAGAATTTGTGGCACAAGAACAGAGAAGCCCACAAAGAAATTATGGAATCAACCAGTGGGGATGTGTGTGCATATGTTCCCCCCCCCCTTCTGTTTCTGAAGCTGGGATCAAGTGATTCAGTTCTATACTGATAGCTCAGGACATAAAAGAACTTCAGGGTAGGGTGTTTTTTTTTAGACTGAGCAACAGGGGGATACTGGGTAACCCTTCGTGACATGCCAGATTTCGGTTGGTGCTGCTGATTTCAACAGGAATGTTAAGGATAGCTATAATCCTTTGCACACACACCCCTTACTCCTGATGGCCAAATTAAAAACTGACAAATCATCAGGCCCAGACGGCATGCATCCAAGAGTTCTGAAAGAACTCAGATGTGAACTCGTGGATCTCCTGACCAAAAATATGCAGTCTGTCACTGAAATTTGCCTCCACTCCTGAGGAATGGAAGGTAGCAAATGTAACCCCCGTCTTTTAAAAAAGATTACAGAGGAGATCTGGGAAATTACCTGTTAAGTCCAGCGCTTAACAAATAGTCGGAGAGTGATTTCAGCAAAACTCAAATTTATTCCGAACACGAACACTTCTCCAACACGGTACAACATCTGATAGCCCGAACAGCTTGTCCATTGTAGTTGCTCGGTATTTAAACATTCCCGGCTAATGTAGCCACACCTACTATACAGATATCAACCAATGCGGTTGAGCGTATAAGGTCCAATCAATGTCGTTCCCGCTAACAGACATTTCGAACGTGATTGGACGCCTTAGTCTTGGACTTGAATCCTTGTCCAAGACGAAGCTTTACATAGCTTCCTAATGAGATGTTTCACAGTACATCTAATGCATTCATGGCAGCATCTGAATACATTACATTACCCGATACCGGGTAAGTTGGTGGAATCTATTAGGAAAGACAGAATTAGGTGGCACATCAATGAACAAAAACTATTGAGGAAGAATCATCATGGATTCTGTAAGGGAAGATCTTGTCTCTCTAACTTTTTTAGAGGGTTTTTTTTTGAGGAGGTGAATAAGCATGTGAGGGTGACCTAATAGATGTTGCTTCTCTTGACTCCCAGAAAGCTTTTGATAAAGTGCCTCATCAAAAGCTCCTAAGTAAACTCAGAAGTCACGGGATGAGAGGACAAATCCTCTTGTGGATTCAAAACTGGTTATTTAATAGGAAACAAAGAGTGAGTATAAATGGGCAGTTTTCACAGTGGAAGGTGTCACAGTGGAAGGTGGTAAGCAGTGGGGTTCTGGCGGGCTCCGTACCGGATCCGATACTTTTTAACTTGTTTATTAATGATTTGGAATTGGGAGTAAGCAATGTAGTGGCACTCCAAAGGGATCTGTCAAGGATGGGTGACTGGGCATCAAAGTGGCAAATGAATTTCAATGAGGGCAAGGGCAAAGTGATGCACATTGGAGCCAAAAACCCTAACTATAAATACACGTTGATGGGGTCCAAACTGGCGGTAACTGACCAGGAGCAAGATCCTAGAGTCATGGTAGATAACTCACTGAAAATGTCTACTCAGTGTGCGAGTGCAATAAAACAGGCTAATGCTCTGCTGGGGATTCTTAGGAAGTGAATTGAAAACAAATCAGCCAGTATCATCATGCCCCTGTATAAATCTATGGTGCAGCCTCATTTGGAAAACTATGTATAGTTCTGGTCACTGCACCTCAAAAAAGATTGGGGAAAGTGCAGAAAAGGGCAACTGAAATCATTAAGGGGGTGGAACACTTTCCCTGTGAGGAAAGGTTAAAGCGCTTGGGGCTCTTTAGCTTGGAGAAATGACAGTTGAGGGGTGACATGATCGAGGTTTACAAAATTATGCATGGGGTAGAGAAGGTAGAGAAAGAAGTCCTTTTCTCCCTTTCTCACAGTACAAGAACTTGTGGGGACTCAATGAAATTAATGAGCAGTAGGCTTAGAACACATAAAAGAAAGCACTTCATAGAATCATAGAGTCAAAGAATC
Organism: Gekko japonicus; assembly: GCF_001447785.1. Lineage (NCBI taxonomy): Eukaryota > Metazoa > Chordata > Lepidosauria > Squamata > Gekkonidae > Gekko > Gekko japonicus. The sequence goes on from NW_015162496.1 coordinate 648,401, forward strand.
ATAAAGTTGGAAGGGACCTCCAGGGTCATCTAGTCCAACCCCCTGGACAATGCAAGAAATTCACAAATACCTCCCACTCTACAGCCGCAGTGACCGCTGTTCCACACCCAGAAGATGACAAAAAACCTCCAGGACTGCTTCCTGACCCCAAAGTGGCAATCAGCATTTCCCTGGGCATGTAAGAAAGGGCCACAAGAACTAAGCACTGAGGCAACCCTTCCTGCCCTCCCTCTCATGATCTGCCTAAGTTCACAGAATCCGCATTGCTGTCAGATGGCCATCTAGCCTCTGTTTGAAAACCTCCAAAGGAGGAGAGCCCACTACCTCCTGAGGAAGCCTGTTCCACTGACTAACTGCTCTAACTGTCAGGAAGTTATTCTGAATGTTTAGCCGAAAACTCTTCTGATTTAATTTCAACCGGTTGGTTCTGGTCTGACCTTCTGGGACAACAGAAAACAACTCCACGCCATCCTCTAGATGACAGCCCTTCAGGTACTTGAAGACTGGTATCATATCTCCTCTCAGTCGTCTCCTCTCTGGGCTAAACATACCCAGCTCCTTCAAGTCCTTTCCTAATAGGACTTGGTCTCCAGACCCCTCACCATCTTCGTTGCCCTCCTCTGGACACATTCCAGCTTGTCTATATCTTTCTTAAATTGTGGTGCCCAAAACTGAACACAATACTCTAGGTGAGGTCTAACCAGAGCAGAGTAAAGTGATACCATCACTTCACGTGATCTGGACACTATACTTCTCCTGATACAGCCCAAAACTGCATTTGCCTTTTTAGCTATCGCATCACATTGCTGACTCATGTTCAGTGTATGGGCTACTAAGACCCCTAGATCCTTTTCGCACAGACTACTGTCAAGAAAAGTCTCCCCCATCCTATAATTATGCATTTGATTTTTCCTACCTAAATGCAGAACTTTACATTTATCCTCATTGAAATTCATTAAATTTCTTTTAGCCCAGTTTTCTAGCTGCCAAGATCATCCTGTCTCCTGACTCTGTCTTCTACCGTATTTGCCACCCCTCCCAATTTAGTATCATCTGCAAATTTAATAAGCATTCCCTCTGTGCCTTCATCCAGATAATTGATAAAGATGTTGAACCAAACAGGTCCCAGGACAGATCCTTGAGGCACTCCACTTGTCACTCCTCTCCCAAGAAGATGAGGAACCATTCCCAAGCACTCTTTGGGTGCAATCTGTCAACCAGTTACAGATCCACCTAACAGTCCTAGGATCCAAACCACGTTTTTCCAATTTGTCAACAAGTATATTATGTGGAACCTCATCAAAAGCCTTACTGAAATCAAGATAAACTATAAGTCTACAGCATTCCCCTGATCCAGCAAGGTAGTAACTTTCTCAAAAAAACCCACAAAACATATAAGGTTAGTCTGACATGACTTGTTCTTGAGAAACCTATACTGGCTCTTAGTAGCCAGAGAGCCAGTTTGCTGATGTGGTTGAGTGCGCGGACTCTAATCTGGGAGAACTGGGTTTGATTCCCCACTCCTCCACTCCCACCTGCTGGATGACCTTGGGCAAGCCATAGTTCTGGCACAGCTGTCCTTGAAAAAGAGCAGTTTCTGTCAGAGTTCTCTCAGCCCCACCTACCTCACAGGGTGTCTGTTATGGGGAGGGGAAGGGAAAGGAGTTTGTAAGCTGCTCTGAGACTCCCTTGGGTAGTGAAGGGCGGGGTATAAATCCAATCTCCTCCTCCTGCTCCTCTTCTTCTAGTAACTACAGCCATCCTTTCTAAATGCTCAAGGACTGTCTGATTATTTGTTCTAAAACTTTCCCAGGTATAGATGTCAAACTGACATGTCGGTAGTTACCCGCATTCTCCTTTTTCCCCTTCTTGAAGACGGGGACAACATTTGCCCACCTCCAATCTTCTGGCATCTCACCTGTTCTCCGAGAAGTCTCAAAAATAATGGACAAAGGCTTCTTCTTCACCCAAGGAGTAATTAACATGTGGAATTCACTGCCACAGGAAGCGGTGATGGCTATAAGCATAGACAGCTTCAAAAGGGGACTGGATAAATGGTTCATAATTGGCTATTAACCACAAAGTATAGATGGAACACTATGTCTGAGGCAAGGGATGCTCTGTCTCCTTGGTGCTTGGGGGGCAAGAGTGGGAGTTCTTTTGGAGCTCTGGCTCTGCTGGTGGACCTTCTGGTGGCACCTGGTATTTTTGGCCGCAGTGTGACAAAGAGTGTTGGACTGGATGGGCCATTGTCCTGACCCAACATGGCTTCCCTTATGCTCTTAACTGACAGTCTGCCCTCAAAGGAACTTCACTTGACCCTGCCTGGTACCGGCACAGATGTATGAATGTGTGTGGTTCCATTCATTTCTGAATCCAGTTAGTGTTTCATCCGCATGTCTGTTTCTCTTTATGTTTGTTTTAGCATACAGCCTTTTGTTTATGGGTTTTGTATGTTTATGGTATGCATTTTTCCTACATTTTATGAGGCTGGGCAGGGGAAAAGACTGAGCTTCTGTATACATAGAGAATATAGTTAAGTTAATTCTATATTTAGCCCAGATCTCAACACAAAGCATAGCTCTAAGAAATCCAAATAAACAGTCAACAAAATGTTGACTTTTAAGGCTCAACAGGGGGCAAGCCCAAATGTGGACCTCTGGGGAAAACAGTTTGTGCAATCCAAGAGCTTGTCTAACCAAGTTCCTGGAAGTTTCTCATCCCAAAAGCTAAAAGCTTTCCTCCCCCTTTATATCCCCTTTCTTACCTGCTTGCTCCTGAGCTATTCAGCTTGGTGTCATGGCTAAGTGCACGGATCCTGATCTGGGAAGACCGGGTTTGATTCCCCCACTCCTGCACTGGCAGCTACTGTATGACCTTGGGCAAGCCATAGTTCTGTCAGAGCTGTCCTTGAAAGGGCAGTTCTCCAAAGAGCTCTCTTAGCCCTACCAACCTCACAGGGTGTCTGTTGTGGGGAGGGGGAGGGGAAGGAGTTTGTAAGTCGCTCTGAGACTCCTTCGGGTAGTGAAGGGCCATGGGGTATAAATCCAATCTCCTCCTCTTCTTCTTCTTCTTGTGAGAGGCTGCTGGAGGGGGAGAATGTAGCACACGGTGTCAACTCAGCAACTAAAACAGGTACCTGTTACCAAATTATTATCAGTACATCTCTAGCCCTAGTTTAAACAAAGTGTGGTAAACACAGTTGCTCCCATTTTCCATGTTTCACCAAGGGTGCTGGTGTTGTTTTTTGCAAAGGTATACCAAGCAATCTATTTGTTTTATTTAAAACAGTTATCGGCTGCCTTTCTACCTTGTGGAACTTAATCAAGCCAACACAATAGAAAGAAAATATCTGGGCAAACAGTAATAAGTAATAACAACAACAAACCCAGTATTTCTTTTAATTAACCCCCCTACCTGTATTTTATATGAAATCACCTCTAGTCCAACTGGCTCATGCCCTGCCATGTGTCAGGCTGCGGTCAGATGGGCAGTTTGGCCCAATATCGTTGCACTTCCCATATGGATTAAATGGGCTCGGTCACACAGCCACATCCAGCAGCCATTCCCCAGTCGTACTCATCCTGTTGTATGATGAGTAGGATACAGAATAAATAGCCACTAGAGGATATCTGGTGGTTTCCAGATGGCCCGTGCTTACACTCTGCTTTTTCCACATCTGAATGACCCTGCCGTGCATGCAAGCTGGACGGGGAGTGAGAAGGGTCAGATCCATTTCCGAGAGGTTGCCCCCCTTGAATTCTTGGCTATGTGTGCCTATGTGCATGTCCAGCCCTATTTTTAAAAGCAAGAATATGGTCCGTGGTTGACGCACCACAGTAAAGTGGACATTTGACCGTGGAGCGAGTGTGGGGGGAGCCACAGCCGGGTGTGCTGTCTGCTCGATCTTCCCTGCAACAATGTAAATCGGAGCACTTAGAGCCGCCGCCATATCGCGCCAAGGCTCCAGTCTGACCACAGCCTCAGTTGTGCACTTAACGGTTGATGTTTCTTTTGCAGCCTGCAAAGCTGACCTCAGACAGCTCTGGGGCCTCAAAGGAACAGTAACCCTAGATCAGTGGCAGAGCGCCTGATTTGCATTCACAAGAGGCCAGGTTCAGTCCCTGGCGTCTCCACTACAGAGTGTCAGTAGCAGGTACTGGGGAAAGCCTTTTTCTCCCCACAGACAAAACAAACATAAAAGAGGGGAAGCTATTCTTACAATTCCTTGTTTAACAAAGCCATGCCTAATTTATCATATGCTTATATTTTTCACCTTGTATCATTGTGTATATCGCTTGCAAATATATCAAAATTCTACTTTATATATCCTTAAAGAGTTTTATATGTCTGTGCGCCTTGGTGTTTAGGAGGGAGAGCTTGCACCTGAATAAAACTTGGTATCAAAGGTGCCACTGGACTGTTTGGGACCAGGGAGCTGGGGGGGGGGGCTCTGCAAGTTACCTGGCTACTTCTTGCCTCAACGCCTCAGGGACCTTGATTGACTGGAAAGGTGGCATAAGAACAGGGTACATGCAACAAGCCCCGCCCCCTGCTCCCAGCAGCCCTCAGTAACAGCAAGAAGCAGCCAGGTAAGCCCCCCCCCCGGCCCCCTGGTCCAAAACAGTCCAGTGGCACCTTTAAGACTGAGTTTTATTCAGGTACGAGCTCTCCCTCCTCTGTGAAGACAGATCTGCACATCCCCCCCCAATAGCTAGCAATCCAAAACAGTCCAGTGGAGCCTGAGTGGTGGGTGTTGCCTTCTGACACACTTCTGGTGATGCCAGGGGGTGTGACCTATGCAAATAAGTTATGCTAATGAGTTATGCTAATGAGCTCCTGCACCTCTTTTTCTACAAAATGACCCCTGCATAAGAATGTTTTAAAGAAAGAAAAAAAACCAGGGGCCTAAAGGATGGGAAGCCCCATGGGGAGTCTCCTGTCGAGTCTTTCTCTCAGGCAAGCCTCTAAGCCAGCAGGGAGATCTTTCAGCCCTTGGCCAAGGGTCAGAGGAGGTGTCCAGCCGGCTGCTTCCAACCTCGGCGGCTGCTGTCAGGTCGTAAGTCGACGTGACCGTCCCTCTCCCTCCAAGCCAGTCATGAGACACCAACCGCTTGGGCTACATCAACACCGTGCAGAAATTTATCTTACCTTGACTCTACCGCTTACCTTCAGCCCCCTACCCATTGCTAAACAAATGTGGAGCTTACTTAAGCAAGGCCGCCGCTGGGCTGGTTTCCTCTGCTAGGAGAAAAGCTGAACAATTGGCCTTTTGTCACAGAAGTCCTACCTCTCTCCCCTGGCCAATTTGGATGCCGTGCCTCTTCTTGACCTTGGCTCCCCTACCTTAGACACACTTCTGTTCCCCCCTCCGGTTTCTGTTCTTTAGCAAATGGAGGGCAATTTTTCCCCATTAGGATCTTAGGGTGCATTAACTGAAGCCTTGTGTCCAGATCATGGGAGGTGGTAGTTCCGCTCTATTCTGCTATGGCCAGGCCTCACCTGGAATCCTGTGTCCCGTTTTGGGCACCACATTTTAGGAAGGGTGTTGACAAGCTCGAGCGTGTCCAGAAGAGGGCAACCAGGATGGTGAGAGGGTTGGAATCCAAGTCTTAGGAGGAAAGGCTGAAAGAGCTGGGTCTGTTTAGCCTGGGAAAGAGAAGGCTTAGAGGGAATGTGATTGCAGTCTTCAAATACTTGAAGGGCTGTCATGTAGAAGATGGAGCAGGTCTATTCTCTCTTGCTCCATATTGCAAGACTAGATCTAATGGGCGGAAATTTCAAGGGAGTCGATACCGGCTAAATATCAGGAGGAACTTCCTCACTGTAAGGGTGGTTGAGCAGTGGAACAGACTGCCTCGGGAGGTGGTGGATGCTCCTTCGCTGGACGTTTTCAAGCGGAGGCTGGATGACCCTCTTTTGTGTATGTTGTAGGACTATCTTTTGGCTACGTTCCCGAAGAGTGCAGGGGGTTGGACTAGATGACCTGCAAGATCTCTTCCAACTCTAACATTCTATGATTCTATAGGTTTCCAAAGAATGTTTCTTGCGTCTGTGTTTTGTTATTGGCTCCCTCTTCTCCCTGTAATGACCACCTTGCCCTGCCCCCACTGAATTCAGGCTTTCTGAAATAAACCTGGGGAGCAGCTCTGACGATGGACTCTAAGGTTATCTTTTCAATTAAGGTTTCTGGAAGGATGGAAGCCTGAGAGTCAGCAAGGTGGAAGGACCCACAAGGACCCCAACCCACCCCCTGTTCCATGAGTGGACATCATATACCTCAAACATTCCTGGCCTGCTGTCCTAGGAAGTCCTTAAGTTTGGTAGGAGATTCTTCTTTCTCCTGAGGTACCTTAAGAACATAAGTGAAGCCATGTTGGATCAGGCCAGTGGCCCACCCAGTTCAACACTCTGGGTCACACAGTGGCCAAAAATACCAGGTGCCATCAGGAGGTCCAGCAGTGGGGCCAGGACACTAGAAGCCCTCCCACTCTTGCCCCCACCCACCCCAAGCACCAAGAAAACAGAGCATCCCTTGCCCCAGACTGAGAGTTCCTATCTATACCTTGTGGCTAATAGCCACTGATGGACCTCTGCTCCATTTGCTTATCCATAAGGACATAAGAGATGCCACTGTTGGATCAGGCCAGTGGCCCATCCAGTCCAACACTCTGTCACACAGTGGCCAAAAATACCAGGTGCCATCAGGAGGTCCACCAGCGTGGCCAGAACCCCAGAAGGCCTCCCACTGTTGTCCCCCCCAAGCACCGAAAATACAGAGAAGCCATACTGGATCAGGCCAGTGGCCCATTCAGTCCAGCACTCTGTGTCACACAGTGGCCAAAACCCAGGGGGCATCAGGAGGTCCACCAGTGGGGCCAGAACTCCAGAAGCCCTCCCACTGTGCCCCACCAAGCAACCTTACTAATTACGTGTGTAGTGGAGGTTGTCTGTACCATCAGATTTTCTTGAGACATGAACCAGGACACCCCAGAAACGAGAGGTCCTATCATGTGGTCTCAAGCAATGCTCCCTCTAAGCTGTGGAATCTTTCGAGCAAAAATTCTACATTGTGAGCTACTGGCATTAAAGGTATGAGCGAGCGATTTGGCTGCTGCATTAATTAGTTAGCTCTGGAGCCATCCTTCCTGAGCTAAGGCAAAAACGTGTGAGCCACGGGCTAAAAAACTGAGCTGGCTCACACTGACTCAGCTTAGAGGGAACACTGGTCCCAGGGTGTTCCCATGCCGGACCTCAACTTCTGGGGTTTGTGGAAAGGACCTTATTCCTAATGGCTTCCTCCTGGTTTCCCCTCCTTGATTCCCTGAACTGTCGTCCATTATTTTGAGCAGACTTGTATAAAAGCCCTGCTTCTTGATCTCTCACCCGTGGAGGCTGCGTGTGTGGCACACCACCAAGATTTTGTGACCCCCCTCCCTTCCCCAGGAAGGGCCACTGCATTCCCTGTCTCTTAACCTTCACCCCTGATTTTTAAAGTGCTTTCGGGTGCCTGTTAGTTGAGGCAAAAGTCTTCCTATCTGCTATGGAATGGGCTTTTTTTATGCAGTTCTCTCCTGGTAAGCTGCTTTGAGGACTCCACAGGTCAAAAAATGGGATATAAATATTTTAAATGAATGGAATTCATTGTTCTCCGAACCAGACACCACTTGCAGGTAGTCCCACGGGCCGTGGGGGGGGGGACCCTGAAAGGAACTCTTCTAATAAAATATTTTCCCCACTATTACTTGTTGGCATCCCACCCGCATGATTAATTATTGTATATAGATCTGACCATCGTTGTAAGCAGGGGTCATTTCCTGCAGGAGTGCACAGGAGCAGAGCTCCGGCAGTAAAGAGCCCAGGGGGCGGGCACATGTAACAAGCCCCGCCCCCTGCTCCCAGCAGCCCTCAGTCAGAGCAAGAAGCAGCCAGGTAAGTTGCAGAGCCCACCCACCCCCGTCCAAAACAGTCCAGTGGCATCTTTAAGACCAAGTTTTATTCGGGTACAAGCTCTCCCTCCTCTGCGAGGACAGATCTGCACATCCCGCCCCCTCAATAGCTAGCAATCCAAAACAGTCCAGTGGCACCTTTAAGACCAAGTTTTATTCGGGTACAAGCTCTCCCTCCTCTGCAAGGACAGATCTGCACATCCCGCCCCCTCAATAACTAGCAATCCAAAACAGTCCAGTGGCACCTTTAAGACCAAGTTTTATTCAGGTACAAGCTGTCCCTCCTCTGCGAGGACAGAT